>NC_064472.1:47047395-47347395 GCF_023343835.1 Lagopus muta | reverse complement strand
ATGCATTGACATCAGGCTCTCAGCAGAAGATCCACAGGCAGTGTGTGATTCTGCTCTTATGGAACTGGAAAGTATGAAAAGTACTTTTCAGAATTTCAATGAATTTATCTCAATAACTAGAGCACAGTGTTTTTTGTTTTTATTTATTGTATTGGTCTTGCTTCTTTCACATAGAGTGTAAGGAGTAAGAGAGAAATAGAAAGAATAAAAGTCAAGGCAGTCTACTTTTGCTCCCTTTCTGAATTTACCTAGCTAACTTGTTCAAAAATAAGGAGCAGGACCATACATCATGTTAAAGTATGTTATTATCACACATGGTACTGGTTTTGTTCGTATTTTGATTTTTCACTTCTGTGATGTTGGCCCTTAGGGAGGCGGGAAGTCAGTCAGTGATGTCTTGTTGACCTAAACGACTGCAGTTTGTTGTAGGAGCAGTTTGTAGGCTGCAGTTTGTTGCTCCATTCTACTTTAGAACTCTTCAGGTTTTTATCCCCTTCATAGCCTTGTTTTGGTTGCCAGGGGCAGCAGTTGGCTCCCAGGGATTTTTCTGTTTGGATCATCAGGGCTTGCTTAAGTTGCCAGGAGCATTTATGTTTTGTTCACCAGTGGTGACACTAGTTGCCAGGGGTAATTACACTGGGGACGGTGGTAGTTGCCAGGGGTCAAGGGAAACAGCATTTCCATAGTACATGCCCCTTCCATGGGGTAACCAGTAGTTGATGACATGATTGTTGCACAATGGGCTGCTAGGTGTGCATGACTGCATGGTGGTCCCCTCCTCTAAGACAGCCCCCATGAGTCAGTGCCAGTGTCTAAAAGAAGCAACAGCCAGTTGCTCCTGGTCACCCAGCCATGTATGTTTCTCTTTCTGCTATGCCCATGGTAATCATTAAACCCAAAAGCTTGTTGAGAGGGTTATGTCGCGGATGGGTGCTTGCTGAGCAAGCTTTGAGCCAAAAATTGTTCCAGCTTATTAACACTGTCCCACGATGGTACTAAGGAGAAAAGCAGCAAGGGAAATGAGGTACATGTTCAAATTCTGAATTTGATTTATACAATGGTCGAACACTCAGTACTTTAGATAAATCACATAAAGCAATGGATCAAACAAAATCAAAACACGAGTGTTGCAAATGCACATAACAGAACTTGCCTTACCCATGGATTGCCAAGAGGCCAGGAAAAGTAATCTAGTACCTAAGCCAACTTCCAGATTCCTTGGATAATTTAAGTCAGGTTAGCAGCTTTAGCATGTACCAGACTTTCACGTATAATATTATTACAAGCAATAAACATATCAGTGTTGGGATTAATAGGATCACAATTGGGTGAAGGAATTTAAAGTTCCTGTTGCTGTTGTTGACCATCCAAGAAGTTTTTCCCACTGTGTTGTTCTCCATCCTTCTTCACCCTTTCCAGAACATGGTATATCCCTTCTGTAACATTACTTAGAACATTAGAACACTGTAACTTAGTACTTAGAACATTAATTAGAATTATATGATATAGAGAAATATGACATAACTGGAACTGAATAATTAAACTCACAACCCATAACGTTATTAAAGTTACAAACACAAATATTTGAATAATTCCTTGTATGTACAGTAATATTACCTCTGAGTACAAAATTGCAAGAGGTTCTTGTAGAGACAGATCCTCTTCCAATATAGACAAGCACTGTTTCAAGGGTCTCACTGGGATACATCTCAAAATGGCAAATATTTTGCTCAGTGTCAAGACAAATGTCTTGAGCCTTGATGGTATTACTCTCACAAACAAATCCTTGTTGCCGTTCAGCACATGCACCAACATCAACAGTGTGCCATTTGTTTCCACTTTGTTGGGCCCATACTCTATGTTCTAGTGAGTAGAGTATAGCCCCATTGTGATTAAGTCCTAGCATAATGGTTGGTATATGATATTGTTAGGACAAAAGCTGTAGCATAGTTATTAAATGGTTTGTAAGTAAAATTAAATAGATGTCACCAAGATTGAAATTCTCTTTCAAATTTGTTTGCATTATCCCAAATCATCTTCCAAATTACAGTGGGTAAAGTTCTTCATTTACCTTCTACAACTAATGGCTAGGGAGATATTATTTTGAGTTATGGCAAGTACATCTACAATTAACTGGTTTTCTTTTGTACTAGTTCTTTCCCATTGAGGTAATAAGTCAGATAAGAGCCAGTGACAGTGACACTGATGATGCTGCAGGGATCCCAGGGAAAGGAGCAGAGTGAGAAGGGAACTTGTGAGTCACAGCAACAGGATCAGCATCTAGAAAACAAAAGAGAACTTCCCTGTTCCAGGGGAACCAAGGTTAGAGGAGGCACTCCTGGAAAGCAAAAGAAAAAACATCCTGGTACAAAAAAAAAACAATGTCAAAAGGTAGGTGAAATCCAGATGGTTAACATTGTACACTTTCCCCTGATTGTCTAAAGCATTCCAGATGTATTTGTCAAGAGGCTCTTTAAGGGCTAAAGGAACAGTAACAGTGTGGGACAAATCAATTGGCATGCTTGGCCCAAGGTGTAATTGTCCCAATAGGATCTTTGAGTTAGGGACCATGGGGCACAGTGGTTGTCAGTGATGAAAAAATTCCTCTGATTTTCAGTCAACGGGATCTGATCTCATCTGTCAGGGATACTTTCCACACATCTCTGTCTCTGATTTCCTAGGAATGTGATCAAAACCTTTATTTATTTTGGCTAACTCAGTAGCATAACAGGGGACCTCCTTGATACAAACATCAGAACACCCACCCATCTTTGCCCTCTCGGTTGCATTTTCAGTTTCTATCACAGGGCAGAGAAGGACCACTGGGTTTTTTTATTTGTCTTTTTGGGCTCTCACATCCTCCAGGCTTTCTCTTGATACAAGTAACTCCTTGGGAGCTAACATTAACTTCCTCTCATTTACCAGCCATTTACAAAAGGCTTGTTAAAAGAAGACTATTGACTGTTTTTCTCTCCCTAACTGTCCCCTAAGATCTTTTACTTGGTCCTGCAGCTTTATGACCAATTCCTGATACAAATAGATACAAAGAACACAATAAAACTATTTGATAGAGCAAATTAGCAACTACAAAACTCTTTTTCAACATAGTCAACACTACTACCTGTACATTTTTGTTGGTGCTGAAAAAGAGCCTGCACATATGCTCATAAAAATCTACATAGCCCTCCATCACATGGCTTACCTTTCGCATCAGTACTACCACTGCTATTACACATCATCCACTGCCTCACTGTTCTTACATTCACTATTTGGTCTCAATGAACATTCAGAAAACATTGATGAATGTCAGAGGGTGCAATTTTTTCTGCATGGAGGAATTCAATGACATACCTTTGCTTCACACGCACTTCCACGTCAGACACCATTCTGTCAGACTGCCTCTCTGCTGCCATCTGTCACACAGCAACAAAATGTAGTGGAATATTGGAAGAAAGGTTCCACATCTCACAATCTTACCACCAACATCTACTTCTGATGTTGTGGGCCAAAGTAGTAAAATAGGAACCATTAAATGCAGAGCAGCCCTTGTAGGTTCTGACAAAGATTACATTTATTTTGATGAGGATTAAGTATTTAGCATTCACATGAATTATAGATATTTCATAGTAAAAGACAATAAAGCAAAACAATATTATATATATATAATATATATATATATCAGGATATATATATATATAATATATATATATATATATATATATCAGGAGGGAAATCAACTTTGTACATGAGAAGGCAGTGGTAGAACAAGAAAAAGTGGTATAAAACTAAAGGAATAAATGTTTAGATTAAACGTCAGGGGGAAATTTTCCAGTCAGACAGTGGTGAGGTGCTGGAACAGACTACCCAGAGAGACTGCGGATGCCTTGTCCCTGGAAGTGTTCAAGGCCAGGTTGAAAATGCTGTCCTGCGCATCCCAATCTAGAGCTTAATCTAGTAGCTGGCAACCCTGCCCACCACAGGAGCTTGGAACCAAATGATCTTTGACATCCTTTCCAATCCAAATCATTCTATGTTTCTGTGATTCTATGAATCTGGATAGACTAGGTCAAGCTGAGTCCAATCACAAGATATTTGAGAAGACAAGGTGCTGGGTGCTGCACCTGGATCATAACAACCTCAAATAGCAATACAGACTTAGGGAAGTCTCTGGAATGTTGCTCATCAGGAAAGGACCTCTTGGGTTGCTGGTCAACAGCAAGATGATACTGAGCTATCAGTGTGCCCAGGTGGCTTAGAAGATCTAGGGCATCTTGGCGTGCATCAGAAATAGTGTTTCCAGCAGTACTATAGAAGGGAATGTCCCTTTGCCCCGGTGAGGCTACGCCACACTGACTGAGTTTTGGGCCAGTTACTACAAGAATGATATTCAGTTGCTCAAGCACACGCAAGAAAACAACAGGGGAACTGATGAACAGTCTAGAGAACAAGATTTATGAGAAATGGCAAGGAGAATTGAGCCTGTTAAGTCTGGAGAGAGGAGGCTAAGGAGAAATCTCATGGTTCTCTACAAACTACCTGAAAGGAAATTGCAGCAAAGAGAGCCTCTTTTTTCAGCTGACAGATGATAGAACAAGAAGTAGTAGTGTCAGGCTGTACCACAGGAGGTTTAGATTGGTCACTAGAAAGAATTTCTTCATAGAAGGAGTTATTGAGTGTTGTAATAGCCTCCTCAAGGAAGTAGTGAAGACCTATCTCTGGAGGAATTTAAGAGATGCGTGGATGTGGCAGTAAGGGACATGATTTAGTGATAAACTCATTAGGTCTTGTTAGTGGTTGCACTTAATAATCTTGAGGTTTGTTTTGTTTTGTTTTTTCCAAACTACACGATGTTGTGATTACATGATACGTTAACCTCAGCCATTTTGTTTTCAGGCTGGAAGCTCTTGATACTTTATTTCAAAATACAAAGATTACTCGTTCCACAATTTTGCATTAAAGTAGGGGGAAAAATATGTAAAAAAATCTAAAAATTGGAAATTCTATGCTGTTTATGTACTAACCTTGCAGTAGATTCAAGGTGTCAACATGATTATTTGCACTTCTGATTCCATGATGCTGTAGAGAAAAGAAGTAATCAGTTTGAACAGAAGTTAGATTTACCGGCTGAGAAAAGGAAACAACCCAGACAAATTAATTGCACCATATTTCAAGTTGCTATTGGAAACACTTTAGGACCAGAAGAACCATAGGATGCCAAAAATATAAAGAATATTTTCATATTGGAATGTCACAGTGATCACATTTGTTGTTCTATAAGAACATTAGGAAAGAAGATGGAAAAAAAAGTAGCAAAATAAAAAATATTTGATTCCAAGCTTTAGTAAATGTTTAGAATATTGTCATTGCACTGAACAGCTTCTTACTGAGTTCTAAAAATATCTTTAGTCATAGGTCATGTAGGTGTGAGGTCTTTCCAATTACTTTTCTATTGGAGTCACTTGTAAAATGCTAAGCTAAAAAAGCTGCATTTCTCCTTCTCAAAATATTAGAAGAGTGGTATCAGTGAAAATTAAGATATATTCTCCTTTCCAAGCATTTGTCTCAGATGATAATTTTCTACTTTCAAGATTTTCTAAGACAAAAATGAAATCTGACGGTTTTAAGTTGAACAAATCTTAGATAGTGAAGGATGGATTTTATTGCTTTCCTGATAATTCCTTTCCATAAGCCATTTTCAGTGTTTATTCTGCACTTTTCGTTCCAGTCTTCATTTCCACTATGTTTAACATTTATGTAACCTCTTAGACAGGCACAGGAGTGCCAAATCATCTTTGGAAATACTTTCATTTTCAGAGAACTCATTATAACTCTAAAAAGCTATAAATTAACCCAAAATTATGTTAGTTCACTAATTAGATAATTTAAAATTAAATTTTAACTAGAAATCACTAAACTCTGTCTATTTCTCTGGTTCTTGTCTGTCTAAAGGTGGTTAATTCTAATAAAATGGAGTGTGCTGATACAAAGAAATGTAAGCTGTAAGAAATCATACTGCAGCAGCAACAATAATAATAATTTGTCAGACAATCAACATTTGATTTTCTTTTCAAATTGGACTTGGACAAAATTAATTCTGGGATTCCTGAAGAGATGGAAGCATATTTTACTATCAATAGTGATATGTCTGCCAGTTATATCACGTTTTTAGTTTACTGATTTTATTTTCATCTTTCTCTTTCCTTTCAAAATTCAAATGGCTTTATTCTCTGTAGGTTTCAGGAGCCACAGGAAAAAATAATATTGACAATGATTTTTTTTCTATTTATTCTTCGGTGTATGAATTTGTTTTGAAAGAATATGATATAAGGAGATAATACAACTGAATCAAAATCTGACGGAAGTAGGACAAAATAAGATACGTTTTACAAACTGTCCTTGGCAGTGCAGAGTGCTGTAATACATTTGGTTTCTAAGTTTGGTAATTCAGTACTTTCTATACTCTTCTAGATCATAGTGTCAGTGTTCATATGTATATTTTTCATTTTTAATCATAGAATCATAGAATCATAGAATCACCAAGGTTGGAAAAGACCTAAAAGATCACCCAGTCCAACCGTTCACCTATTCCCAATAGCTCCCACTAAACCATGTCCCTCAGCACAACATCCAGTCTTTCCTTGAACACCCCCAGGGTCGGTGATTCCACCACCTCCCTGGGCAGTCCATTCCAGTGCCTGACCACCCTTTCTGAAAAGTAATACTTCCTCATGTCCAGCCTGAATCTCCCCTGGCGTAGCTTGAAACCATTCCCCCTGGTCCTATCACCAATGACACGAGAGAAGAGGCTGACCCCCAGCTCACTACAACCTCCCTTCAGGAAGTTATAGAGAGCAAGAAGGTCTCCCCTGAGCCTCCTCTTCTCCAGGCTGAACATTCCCAGCTCCTTCAGCCTCTCCTCATAGGGCCTGTGTTCCAGACCCTCACCAGCTTTGTTGCCCTTCTTTGAACACATTCCAGGGCCTCAATATCTTTCTTGCAGTGAGGGGCCCAAAACTGGACACAGTACTCGAGGTGCGGCCTCACGAGTGCTGAATATAGGGGAACAATCACCTCTCTGCTCCTGCTTGCAACACTGTTTCTGATGCAAGCCAGGATGCCATTGGCCTTCTTGGCCACCTGGGCACACTGTCGGCTCATGTTCAGCCGAGCATCAATCAATACCCCCAGGTCCATTTCCTCTACGCAGTCCTCCAGCCACACCGCCCCAAGCCTGTAGCGTCGCCTGGGGTTGTTGTGGCCGAAGTGCAGGACCCGGCATTTGGCCTTGTTGAAACTCATCCCATTGGCTCCAGCCCAGCTCTCCAGCCTGTCCAGATCCCTCTGTAGGGCCTCTCTACCCCCAGGCAGATCCATACTTCCAGCCAATTTGGTGTCATCTGCGAATTTACTGAGAGTGCACTCGATGCCCTCATCCAGGTCATCAATAAAGATATTGAAGAGGACAGGCCCCAGCACCGACCCCTGGGGAACACCACTCACGACTGGTCGCCAGCTGGATTTGACTCCATTCACCACCACTCTCTGTGCCCGGCCCTCCAGCCAGCTCCTTACCCAGCCAAGAGTGTACCCATCCAAGCCTCTGGCTGCCAGCTTCTGCAGGAGAATGCTGTGGGAGACAGTGTCAAAGGCTTTGCTGAAGTCTAGGTAGACCACATCAACAGCCTTTCCTTCATCCACCAGATGGGTCACTAGATCATAGAAGGAGATCAGGTTGGTCAAACAGGACCTGCCCTTCATGAACCCATGCTGGCTAGGCCTGATCCCCCGGTCACCCTGCACATGCCGCATGATCTCCCTCAAGACGATCTGCTCCATAACCTTCCCTGGCACCGAGGTCAGGCTGACAGGCCTGTAGTTCCCCGGATCCTCCTTACGACCTTTCTTATAAATGGGAGTCACATTGGCAAGCCTCCAGTCTTCTGGGACCTCACCAGTCAACAAGGAGCGCTGACAGATGATGGAAAGCGGCTCGGCTATCACCTCCGCCAGTTCCCTCAGCACTCTCGGGTGGATCTCATCTGGCCCCATCGACTTGTGACAGTCCAGCTGGAGCAGTAGGTCTCTGACTGTTTCTTTCAGAATCACAGGGGGGTTAGTGTGCTCCCTGGCCGAGATTACCAGGTCAGAGAGAGGGGTATCCTGAGGATAACTGGTCTGACTTTTAAAGACAGACGTAAAGAAGGCATTCAGAACCTCCGCCTTTTCCTTATCCTCAGTGGTCACATTCCCAGCCTCATCCAGCAAAGAGTGGATATTCTCCTTTGTCCTCCTCTTACTGTTAATGTATTTATAAAAGAGTTTCTTATTCCTTTTCACACCAGCAGCTAGGTTAAATTCAAGCTGGGCTTTTGCCTTTCTGATTTCACCTCTACACATCCTAACAACTTTCCTGTATTCATTTTGAGTGGCCTGTCCCTCTTTCCACAGGCGGTAGATTCTCTTTTTCTCCCGGAGCCTCAGGAATAGCTCCCTATTCATCCACGCCGGTCCTCTTCCCCACCGGCTCATTTTGCAGCTCAGGGGGACTGCCTGCTCCTGCGCCCTTAAGACTTCCTTCTTGAAGAGCAACCAGCTCTCTTGGACCCCTTTGCTCGCTAGGACTGAATGCCAGGGGACTCCCCCTATTAGTCCCCTGAAATATGTTCCTCTTAGTTCTTTAATGTAATTCATACATACAATGCTAATTCATGAAAAATTCCATCAGGTCTGTGTGTTTTACATTTTGATTATTAAGTAAATCTAATGTAACTTTTTATTATCTTTTCTAGAATGACTATTAATATTTCTCAAAGAATAATAATAAAAAAACAACAAAACCAATAGCATGAAAAAAATGAGCGAAAGGATGAGTGATATATACAGAAATATACAGAGAAAGAACACACTCCAGAGCAGTTTTAGAGAGTCAGACACGTTCTTATTTTGGTTAACAAATATCAGCATTTGTGAACATCCGTAAAAAAGCCACACAAATGAAGAGTCATGTTGATGCCTTCAATGTATTTGAAGTTCAAATGTAATTGAGATGTTTATTTAGAACAATTAAAATCTAATTGAAATAAGATTTAAAACATATTATAATTTTGTCAAATATTTCTAGTGAAATAGAAGGTGAAAAAATATTAAATGTGTATTTTAACATACTGAAGTCATAAAGAAATACCAAAGAAGTCAGTCTTAATATTTTCTCATGACTGGAATTGTCAGTGATAAAAATATCTAACGTAAAAATTATTGATATTGTTCAGAAAAGGCTGTGATATCATCACATGTAGAGGTATTGCTTACTGCAAGATGGATAATAAATAAAAATGATATTTGATTTTCAGAAAATGCCACTAATCCTTTCCACGGTGGAATAATTTTTCCAATCCTTTACTTTTAAAAAAGGAATTTAAGTAGAATGCATTTTCTGACTGCCATGCTGAGAAGCAAAATAAAACACAAGCCACTGTATCTTTTCACAATCTGTGAAGAGATGATCTGCGGTCTGAGTATCAGAGATGCACTGATGGGAAAAAAAAAGCAGGTATTAGAGACATAAACCATATGCTGGTACTAACTAAATTCAGTAATTGTTACTTGGGAAACTTTCACAGAGTTTGCTAATGCAAAATTATGGAAACCTTTATTTTTAAAAACAAAGTAACAAACAAACATGGATATTTATCTACAGGGCAAGAGAATCCTTTTATATTCAATTAGGCTTTAGAGGGTTTATGATGTGTTTACTATTTTTCCATGTGAAAATTTCTTTTATTCTCTTTTCTTCAAAACAACTGAATTGAATCTACACTTTGGTCTTATTCTTATGCACGAGACAAAAGGAATTATTGTTGCATCTCAGTAATTAGACTACCATCTTTCTGCTTTCAACCACATGTCTGAAATATAGTCTGCAGAAGTCTGTGAGGATAGATGGCATATTGGAAATTTAGGACAAAACCTTGATATCAGCAGTGAGCAACCTCTTACTACTACCCATGAAGCATAGAAGATTGCTGATCACAGAATGCTGATTTATGTATAAAGAGTCTCAACAGTTAAAAGAAGGGAGAACTGGAGTAGGAAAATTTTACATTTTTTGTATAATGCAGCTTAACAAGAAAAAGCCTTAATTTACCATGAGTTTACCTATCTGTTTGGTATGCCTTTTTGCATCATACTCTTTTTCAATCAATCAAAATAAAAGATTGATCGGATATGTAAATCTGAGCTGGAGAAAACAGCAAAAAAATGTAATGATGGAAATGTTTATCAAGTAGTGTCTATCAGAGGAAATACTAATGAGTTCAAATTATTTTTCTTTAAAAAAATAGACAAGCTTTCAGGGCCCATCACTGCAGTAGTTTGCAGCAAGAATTTTGCCACTCAGAGTTCTTGTTTTTGCTGCTTATACAGACTCTGGGACTCTTCCTATTTTGTTTTCTCCTGAGATTGATCAAACATGCATTAAACAGAAGAACAGATCACCGTTTATACATTTTTTTTCTTTAAATTTTCTGATTGGTACTGTCACAAAAATGAGAAAAAAGACCAAAAATAAAAAGAAGTGTCTTTGACTTGGTTTATTAGCTAAGAGATGCTGCCTTTGCACATCTTTTCTTAACAAGACACTTAACCAATTAACTTAAATGGTATCTGGAAATAAATTTCCTCTTTTTTTAATTCAATTTATAAATAACAATTTTTGTTTACAGTTTTCTCTGGTTCAAGTATTAAATGTGCGGACTCCTTCAGTGCAAAAAAGTTCTTGAGAACAGAAGAACAAAGAATAACAAAAGCATGTGAAAAAAAAGTATTTGGAGTGAGGCTTGAAATCATGGAATGGAAACAGGAGAATATATACAGTTTTGTAAATCCTGCTTTTAATCTATCAATGAAAACTGAAAAAGAAAAAAAACAGTAACATTATTAGAAATCAAATCAATAGAAATATTTATGAGATATGACATGATTTTTGTTGTTGAAAGTAGCAATGTTTCTGTTTAACTAACAATTCTATATTATGATGGTTTAGACATATGGGGAAATAAAAGAATAGTGTTTGAACAAAGCAAATAGTAAAAATAATAGAAAAAGATGTAGCTGTAGATATGCTCAATATAGCTTTGGAACCTATTGTTGAAAAATCTCTTCCATAGTTATTTTCCATGGGGTGAAGTCCCTCACCAAATTTCTTTATTTCACAGAATTCTAGAATCTTTTCTTTTTCAGTCATTGAAGACTTGATGAAATTTTATTACACCATGGAAAATTTAATACATCTGGGAAATCTGACTTAAAGAGAATGCTAAGAACAAAAAACTTTGAACAATAAGTCCCACAGCTCAAGCTTGTGGATTTCTAGTGAAAAATGTTCTGTTTTCTTATTTTTGGAGAACTGTTTTTTTTTTTTTTTTAATGGGAAAAAATGATGTGGGTTTTTTGGTTTTTTTTTTTGTTTTTTTTTTTTTTCTTCCTCCAAAGGAAACAGACGTTTTTCACACAAACAAGAATTACTCTGCAGAAAACCAGTTTTCTGTCAAAACAATATTAGTGGAAAACTTAGATCCATCTGCTTTACATCACTACAGTGAGCAGAGTTTGAAGGTAGTTTTGTGCAGAATACAAGCAATTCTAAACAAATGTTTCTCTACCTGCTTGCCCAGCCCAACTGACATATCAGATCACAGAGGAGTACAATGTTCACTAGAACTCAATTTAACTGTTCTGAGTACTTCCATGCCTTGAATAAGTTGACTATACTATAACTTCAGTAAGTTATAATTTTTTTTCTATATCTATCAGTGCTAGAAAGCAAATTAGATATCTGTTATTTATCTGCCTGCTTGACAATATTAATGGAAAGAAGGGAAATAGATTACACTACATACAGTAGGCACATCTGTTCTGATAATTAAATTATGGCCTACATGGTAAACAAGATGATCTGAACAAGGCATGCCATCTGTGTTCCTTACAGATTGCTTCCTTATCATTTCAATGCATTCTAGTGTGCATTCTGTTTGCATACTGTGTACATCTAGTAAGCAGAGCTTTTTCTCTTCATATGTTTTTTTTGTTTGCATGTATTTTCAACAGGACAGTTGTTCAACAGCTACTTCAAAGTGATATGATTGTTTGTATAATTCCAGGAAAAAATGTATGTGATCCTATTCTGAAGAAATTGAAGGAAGAAAAAACAACAAAAAGGATTTATTGAGAAATGCTAATTAAAAAGAGCAAAAATATTTTTCCATGTGAAATAATGCATACTCTACTTTCTAACAATGGAAAAGTAGGCATTAAATGACTTTCTATTTGAAAATAAGATGAGTATTCTTAAATACACATTTGTAAATACTTGAAATATTGTGAAACCAAATCCACAAACCCCTTTTTTTTGCTTTACTATTACTCAGAAAGATCTGCCTAATACCTGCTGAAAATTTCTGGTGTCAATTGAGTTGACAGTTTAAATAAAGGGAAAAAATATATATCCTAATTTCATAGCTATGATAATAACATAAGATCTTCCTGAACTCAGAAAAGGTAATACACAAGCTCATGACTATTTTAGTACTGTGAGAAATGGTCAGACATGAGAAAAATATAAGGAAAAAAATATATATAAGAAAAAGTATACATAAGGTGACACAAATGATATAAACAAGGCTCCTCACTGAGCAGATGTGCACTTGATAAAAGAATTCTGAAGGAGTTCAATGAACCCCTTGTTTCCAATGCATTTGCATATTAATCTCCTGTGAGGAACAAGAAGCATGGGAAATAATTCGAAAATTATTGACAGAAGCACTTTTCATAATATTCACAAGACACCTTCAGAGTGTAAGGTAAAACATTATTTCTCCTTTATCTCCTGTAACATTCAGTATGACTTCATGTGTCCTTTCTGTAGAGAAAGAACAGATTATGATCACATTCTTTATGTAATTAGCACCTACATAATTTTATTTTCTGAACTAAAAAAGTATTAGTTTTTCTTTTTAATTTATGTTTCTTCACAGTTTATTTACAGTTCTCTTGTTATTCATGTCTTTTTTCCTTAGACTTTCTCCAGCATCATTTAAAGATGACATCCAAATACAACACTGCAACTCCATCTCAGCCAATAATTCAATATGAAAAAAATAAGGTTATGTTTGTATCCATTTAAAGGAGAAAATATTCTGTAAATATTAAATCTTTTGTAACTGTTGTTGTTTGGGGACTAATACAACTGTCCAGGAAGCATTTCACATTCTATTTTCTATTTTCTTGAGCCAATCCTGACAATAGTTATCTCATGTGGTCTATCCCTTAAAAGGAACTTGTTTATTCTGCAACAACACCATATAAATGCCTTCAGTCTTTAATAAATATTACTTCTACTCACTACTTCTTTAATGCTTTTGCTAGTCAACTATTCTAAATATAATTTGTGAGTTAGATTTCTCTTCACCTATATTACACTCCTCCTCAATGAGCTACTTCAAAATTTACGCCATTTCTTGAGTAGAAAGCAAAGCATATGCTTGTGGAATCCTATGAAATATCCTTGTATCTTGTTCAGCCTTTCAAAATTACTCATTATACACATAAAAAAGAAAAAAAACCAAAACCCACAATTACATGATTTTATCTAGATAATTCACTTGTCTTCATAGAAAAAATCATGTGTTGGATTTCCTTCTAACTCATGATCTACACATTTTTTGATTCACAGCTTATACATAAAAATAGCGGTTTTATTGCGGGACTTTATGATATGTTAACATATATTTCTTATTTTGAAAGTAGACAAAACCAAATGTAAGAGATGTTTTTTGTCTTCTAAGCACACAGAATCCAGTTATGTTACACTATGTTATATTATCTTAGCTTAGCTTATTGATGGTTGAAGCAGTCAGAAACAGTAAACTCAGCAAACATCCGCCCTAGCACCACTCCTGTCACAGAGTTAACTAGATCAATCTATGGCAATGACAGGGGGGGCGGTAGGCTCCTACCTCCCCCCCTCCCTCCCCCCCCCCCCCAGCCCCACAAAATGGGAAGGAAAAGGGAAAAGGAACAGAGAGATGGGCTTAAGGAAGAAAAAAAAAAGCAGCAGCAAAGATCTATGGAGGAAATCTTATTTTACTATGATATCGGAATACAAGATAATATAATATGATACAATCTAATTGAAATTGAGAGTAACAAATCAAATAAAATGGGAGAGAGAGAGAGTTCCTGAGACCGAGTTAAACCTGAAAAGCTTGGAATGGCTAGGAAAGTACCATCCAGTGCCCACTGCAAGGCAGTAAGAGACCGCCCCGGAAGGGCCAGATCCCATGACTTCCATCATGCATAGAGATAGGTAGCTGGAATTGGAGCATTAATGTTTTAACTCTCAGTGCACTACATGATGCTATGATGTGGGATACTAAAAACCAAAAATCTCAAAACCATGACAACCCCAGAATGAGAGTAGAAATGCAGAAGTAATACAATACAAAGAGAAGGAGAGAGGGGACTGGACATGAGCCAGCAATGTATGCTTGCAGCCCAGAAGGCCAACTGTGTTCTGGTCTGTAATAAAAAAGGGGTAGTCAGCAGGAAGAGGGAGATGATTGTCCCCCTCTATTCAGCTCTTGTGAGGCCCCATCAGAGTACTACTGCATCCAGACCTGAAGCTCCAGCACAAGAAAGATGTAGAAATGTTGGAGCGGGTCCAGAGGAGGGCCACAGGGCTGATGAAAGGGCTGGAGCACCTCTCCTATGAAGAAAGGTTGAGGGAACTGGGCTTGTTTAGCTTGTAGAAGAGAAGGCTTAAGGGAGGCCTCATTGCAGCAGTGAGCACTTACACTTATTTTTCTTTATTAGTCATAGAATCATAGAATCATAGAATGGCCTGGGTTGAAAAGAACCACAATGGATAGTGATAGAACAAGGGGGAATGATTTTAAACTGAGACAGGGGAGTTTACGTTAGATATTAGAAGACAATTTTTCACACAGAGGGTGGTGACACACTGGATGAGTTTGACTAAGGATTTTGTGGATGCCCCATCCCTGGAGGCATTCAAGGCCAGGCTGGATGTGGCTCTGGGCAGGCTGGTATGGTGTTTGGCGACCCTGCACATAGCAGGGAGGTTTAAATTAGATGATCATTGTGGTCCTTTTCAACCCAGGCCATTGTATGATTCTATGATTCTGTGATGTATAAGTAGAAGCACAGAAAATGACCTGCAGAAAAGTTTTCTTCTTAGGTGTCAAAGGCTAGCTACATGGAAAACTCAGCTAGACAAAGTGATACAAAGGGTGCCATAAGTTCTTCTAAAATGTCTTCTATAATTGAACACTACGTATTTGTACCTTAACTACACCTAGCTGTTAATATGCCAAGATAAAGAAGCATTATTGCATTAGAATGAGTGGTCAGAACATGCTTCATGGAACTCTTCTCACATAAAGGATAACTTTCCCCAGAGTATATATTTTAATTAGGAAGTTGTAGATGACAAAAACATAACACTGTAGCTCAATTCAACCCACAGTTCTGTGCTGAATAGATGTAAAATGAGAGTTCCTCAACAAACACTTAGTCTGAATTATAAAACATTCAAGGAACTGAAGAATTTACTAATACTGTGACACTGGAAAACAGCTACTGTCATTATGTTTCAACCTATAGTTTAAATCACTTTACTCTTTCTATCTGTGAAATGGATTTATTACACTGACTAGCACAGTGCAAGAAACTTCAATCTGTGAAGGCAAATGTTTTATTTTCAGGGAGTACTCCTAAAGAGTATCCTGAGTTGCCTGTCAAGAAAGTGGACACAGAGATGTTCTCTTTTGATGTAATTAGACTGGCATAATCTTTTACAGTGTTTGAAAATAATAGAGAAATACTCATATTCAAATTACTGAAATGAATGCCTCACTAAATTTTGGTGGTAGATGGATTTTTATGTGTTTGATTGGACATTTGTTCATAGATATGCTAGGAGAAAGCCCCAGTGAAGTGTTCCTTATCCCATTTTAGTTGCCAGGAAGGCTGCACACAGGACTGGGAAACCGATGATCCAGTGACCATTTATCTGCTTTTGACGTGAACATTTGGGAAATTTATGTATGATTGATTTTTCCTTTTTCTTTTCCAGTACCCATCCTAACTCAGGTTGGTACTGTGACCTTTCCAGAACTCTCCCTATTTTTTAATAATTAGAATTGTCATGCTCCATTTGCTTCTGTTCAAGAGACTTTCTTTTTTTGTTTTTTTACTGCTTTTTCAGTCTGATAAGCGAAAAACGAAGTTGGTGGGTATATTAGTTTCAGCTGGGATGGAATTGCTTTCTTCAGAGTGTCTAGTATGATGCTATGTTTTTGATCTAGGAGAAAAACAATGTTGATAACACACCGATGGCTATAGATGATACTAAACAGCATTGTACAGAGCCAAGGCCATTCGCAATGAAGTGCCCAGGGAACTGAGATGGATGAGAATTGGGACATCTGACTTAAACTGGCCAAACAGATATTCCATACCATATGACATCATGAGGAAGGAGTTCTGAAGAGGGTGGGAGTTCATCTTGCTCTCTTCCTCTGCTTGGGGGCTAGCTGGGCATCAGTCATGGATGGTAATTTCTTGTGCATCTTTTGTTATGTAGATTTATCTCTCCCTACATATATGCCTTAGTTATAAACTTTTTCCTTTCCTCTATCTAAGTAAATATTTTTATCTCAACCCATGAGTTCTACTTTGTTTTTCTTGATTCTGTCCCCTATCCCACTGAGCATTTGGGAGTAAGCAAATGACTGTGTGTTGCTAAGCCACCTGACAAGTTAAATCACAAAAGTGTTTTTTGTTTTGGTTTGGTTTGGTTGTTTGTTTTGTTATGTTGTTATGTTTTCTGTTTGTTTGCTCATTTGCTTATTTTTTATTTGCTTTTTTCTTTATGTTTTAGTTGTATTTTTTTCCACTATGGCATATGTCTCAATTTTCATGACTTTCTGTAAGATGAAAAATTGCTAGCAGAGATTAAGAGGCTTTGAAATAAAGAATGACAGTGATGAGAGAGAAGAGAGTGCTATGGATTTGAAGAAAGCTGTAGAATGAAAGTGCATTTTACAGACTCCCTCAAAAAGAAGACAGATAAATATTCAAAGATACAAATGTGAGCCATAAATGTCAGTACATAACAGAAAGGATGTGAAAGGTCATTTTTAAAGTTATTCGAAAGCATATTTAATCTTAAGGCCATGTAGGCATTGAGATTATCATATCAAATAAGTATTATAATTTGGCTAAAATCTTACAACACCATTTAGTAAGTACCAAATCTAGTAAAAAAGATGCAGTTTTTCTTCTTTTCCACAATCATGGGGTTTGTATACTTGACAAAATAATAAACATGGAATACATACCGTTCTTCTTTACCTATAAAGAAATAAATAATTCATTTTCAGCTTTGCTGCTGCAACTGGTTGATTTTCAGAGAGATGGGATATCTGTATAGATGGTAGCCATCAAAAGCAGCATATGACATGACTGTGAATAACCATGAGCTAAACAATATCAAGTAGTAACTAAGTATTTTTAGGGCTGTTTCAATTAGACAGTGACTGTTCAAACACCAGTGCATCTGTCTTTAAATCAAACTTTCAGAATATTCCATCAAATTTCATGGTTTTAAGATAATTCTTAAATATATATATGTATCATCTATATTTTTTGGAAGAAATGATATGCAATTAAAACTAAATTCAAATATAAATGAAAATTTTAACATTAGAATTTAAAACATTTCCAGAACAAAGTTCTACCATTTTTCATCATCCCTAATTTTAACCCACTTGATACTAGCTAGATCACTTCCTTGGATCTAGGTACTTAAAAATAATGTAAAAAAAAAAAAAAAAAAAAAAAAGTGCTTTAATTTTGAGCTGCATTGACATGTATTATTTTTACAGAAATTTTTATGGCTTGACAAATTTCACTTTTTCCATAATGCTTCACTTCTACTTAAATCATTTCATTTTAGATTTTTAAGAGTCAAGGAAGCTCCATTTTTAATAAATAGATGAACTCAAGTAGTTTCATGAAGAGTAAAGGAGTGATAGAATCTTCAGCCTTGTTAATTGGGTTAAGTCAATTCAGACTTCATTTTAAACCATGGTACTCATTATTAGAAATGTTTTAGTATGGTACAGTTTTTCTAAGGCTAAGTAGAGAGGACAGGAGGATGACTTTAGCACTAAGATTGAAGAATGATTACCACAATTCAAAGATTAGAAATATAAATCACATAAGAAAAAAAATCCTTTTATGTGGCTAAAAGAAAAGAAGAAAAGAAAACTGGCACTGAACCAGTGGTCTTTGTTCCATGTCAGGGAATAAAGGGTCCCATAGTTCCACACCCCAGGAAAAGGGGAAGGGAAGAAGTGAAAAAGTAGGGAGATGGGCCTAGATGAGAAAGAAACAAACAAAAAATCGCAAGAGCTAAGGGAAACAACTAATTTACTAAATATAATAGTGAAATGACAGATAATATAATACAATATAATTGGAATTGGAGATAATAAATTAAATAAATTGAGAGAGAGAGCCAATTGAGAGTCCAAAACCAAAGGCCTTATTCTAATGCTGTAGGTGAGATGGCCAGGGAGCACACACATAGAAACAGAAAAACAGTATTTTGAATCCCAGTCAGTTTTACCATTCCCTCTGAACAGAAAATGAAAATGCAATAATGAAGACTTCTGGGAGTTGTGGTTCAGTCTTCTCTTCTGAGACCAAGATACTGAAATTAGTGGCAACCCATGGAACTGTGGCAGTAACTCTTTAACTCCCAGTACACTCCATGATACAGTGATGTGCAGTCCAAACAAAAATCAGAAAAAAAACCATCACAGTCCAATTACATTGTGACATTTATTGATTTATGTATGTTTCAGCACAAGTTTTTAGGAAAAAATGGATGAAGTAATGCTTGAGAGATTCTCCAAAAGTAAAGACTCCTTTGTTATTATATTGGCTTATGACATCAGACGCGAATTTTGGTTGTATGGCAGTAGATTATACCTTCCCACAAATATTCCATTAAATTTTGTTGCTATGTGACAACAGAGGCAGCAGAGGAGCAGTCTGACAAAATGGTGCCTGACATGGAAATATGTATGAAGTAAAAGTGTGTCACTGAATTCCTCCATGCAGAAAAAGTGTACCTGCTGACATTCTGCAGCCCTTGTTCAATGCATATAGAGACCAAACAGTGGATGTTGAGTCAGTGGGTAGTGTGTTTTAGAAGTGCAAATGGTAACAGTGAGTCACCTCCAGTGCTGCATATTTTTACAAGAGTGGACTGCAAGTTCTTGTTCATCACTGGTGAAAATGCATAAACAGTGGTAGTGACTATGCTGCTGAAAAATGATGTTTCATAGCTGAAAATTTTATCTATCAAATAATGTCATTGTGCTCTTTGTATCCAGGATTGTTTCCATGGAAATAAATTGGAGGCACTATTTTTGAAGCAATCTACATGCATCATACATTTAACATGAGAAAAATTTAAAGGGGTAAAGCATACAGTATAAAATAGATACAAAATAATATGTGCAAGAAAAAAAAAGTGCTTGCTGTGTACTATAGTCTCCTAAGTTCTTGGCTTATATAAATGTTATTTTTTAATTACCCTCAGAAACAAACCGCATACAAGGGCACTATTTGGCCCAAGCAGGAGTGTGAGTGATAGTAAAAGCAAGAGAACGAGACTGAATTCCACAGAGAGAAAATCTTTCAGGTACACTCCCTATGCAGATATTAATGGTTGCTTCCCATTTTTGTTCTTCTTTTGATTTTTTTTTCTTTGTGTTACCTATCTTTTTTAACAGAAAATTTAATGTGATCACTTTTTATGTGTTTTCGTCCTTCCTTCCTTCCTTTCCTCCTTTCCCAACAGCTCTGCTGCCTTCATTTCTTTTACAGATACAAATAGTTTAGAATCCCTTCCTGAACTATCTAATATCTCTAATAGATAAATGTCTGTGATCAGGGCAATTACTATTCTATTCAGCCTTTGCTGGTCAGTTATGAATACAAACTTTCTTGAGGACATTCCTCTGAAAAGGTGCAGGGAAAGATGATATTTTACAAAGCTGAATTTATGCTTTGGGATTTATAGGTTCTCACTTTACTACTTAAATGATTTCTTTTCAACTCCAGAAAATGAATAAAAAAATTCATCTCAGTGAGAGGACAGATTAAGTCCTTATGAATAGTCAATCGATATCCTTCTCACAAATCCCTGTGTTGGTATCCTGAATTTAATAATAGTTAATTTGAAGTCATATAGGGCAATAACATAATAGTTTCTTTTTTCTCATAAAGTTGTTCTTATTGATGCATCTTCTACAGATGACTGACAAGCAAGAGGAGATGAAACATAAGTAAAAGAAATGGGAAAAAGAAACAAAACCTTTCCAGGTAAGATACTGATTATTTGAGTCTCATTTTGAATTGCTATAGCTAATAACTCTAATGAATTCTGAATTACTGTAGCTAATAAAAGTTGTTTGAACAACTTTTACTTGCCTTTTCTACAGAATACGTGTCATTTCTGGAATAATAAATCGCACTATTTGACATCCTTAGTAACTTCCTATGAGTGATTTGATGTATTTATTCAGTCCATTTTCCTAACTTCATTATATAACACTAAATTATACTGAAGTTCACAATCACAGAAGCAGAACATAGAAATATGTGTTAAAAAAAATAAGAAACAATACTTTTAACATTTGTTGAAGACTATATTATTTTATTATTATATAACACAAGTGAAAAGCTCATTTTATACTGTTTTTTTTTTTTTTCAGACTTAAACATCAGAGCAACTGCTTCTTAAAATCTAAAGAATTTCCTTTTCCATCCTAGCTAGCTGCATAAAATAAAACAAAATATAATATAATATAATATAATATGATATGATATGATATGATATGATATGATATAATAATATCCTAATTTTTCAGTGGAAAGTTGTGAGCTTTGATGCTAAAACATATTTTTGAAATGGAGAATAAATATTTTTATTGTTATCTAATCCTTAACAAATAATGAATTTCACAATGCTTTGATACTCAGAAATGTTTTCCTAAGTTCTTCAAGAGCTTAATCTCTACTTTCAGCAAAGCTATAACATAAAGGATAAAATAATGATGGTTTTTTTCATCTGGGATATTGTCTGAGGGCTGTCTATCCACACATTGACTGGAAGAACTAAGACAACAATAACTATTAAGCAAAATAATATTTTTGAAAAAAGAGTGAAAAATAAACATATAGAGATACACAGACATTCTTGAAATTCAATCAGAAGTGCACCCTTTGGATTTTATTTAAATAACTCAATAAAGAAGCAGCACTGCTGGTAAAAAATATGATCTTAATGTAAAAGTATATGTTAAAGGATAATATGATATTGTACCTTTGCTGAAATTAGCAAAAGCAGTTGACTTATGGCTTTATAAAACCAAAAATAAAACCTACATACAATGGGAATAAAGAAATAAGATTCAGAGACTCATTTTGAGTTTAACAATCCTTAAAACAAACACAGACTTTCTACTCAAAACTAAACTGTGCATGTATTTACTATATTTCCCTATTTTTAAGGTTCATTAGGTTGTGGCTATTTATATACAATTGCATGCAACATCTCAAGAGTAAAAGTATCTGAACACAAAGAGATTTTATTCCATGTGTTTAGAAACAGTGTGCTAAGGCTAAATGGTACAGATAGATATAATGAATTATTCTCTTCTCAAGATAGTAAAATTTCTGGTGGGTTTCAGAAACAACTGTAAAGGATTAATTTGTAACTGTAAGATGGGGAGAGTTGTGAATCTGAATTGATTTCAGAAAACATGATTTATCTCTAGAAATTGTTGGCAGCAATACTTTTTCATGTTGAAATTGTTCTGCCACAGCACGTACATCTCAGTCTAGACCAGGTTGTTCAAAGCCCCATCCAGCCTGGCCTTGAATGCATTCAGAAAGGGGGCATTCCCATCCTCACCAGGCAACCTGTTCCAGTGTCTCAACACTCTCACAGTAAATAATTTCTTCCTAATAACTAGTCTGAAGCTACTCTCTTCCAGTTTAAAAACATTCTCCTTTGTCCTGTCACTACATGTCCTTATAAAAAGTTCCTCCCCAGCTTTCTTGTACACATCATTCAAGTCTTGGAAGGTGGCTATAAGGTCTTCTTGGAGTCTTCTCCAGGCTGAAGGGCCACAGCTCTCTCACAGAACATCTGTCCTCATAGGGGAGGTGCTTCAGCCCTCTGATAATCTTTATGGACTTCCTTTGTATGTGCTCTAACAACTCCATGTCCTTCTTGTGCTGGGGGCTCCAGAACTGGATGCGGTACTCCAGGTGGGATCTTACAAAAGCCAAGTAGAGGGGCAGAACCACCTCCCTCAACCTTCTGGTCATGCTTCTCTTGACACAACACATAATACAGTTGGCCTTCTGGGCTGCAAGCGCATTTTGTTGGCTCATGTTGAATGTTTCATCAGTCAACACCCTTAAATTTTTCTCCTTAGGGCTGCTCTCAAGCCATTCTCCATCCAACCTTGTATCTGTGATTGAGACTGTCCCAACCCAGATGCAGCATCTTGCACTTGTCCTTGTTGAACTTCATGAGGTTGGCATGGTCCTATCTCTCAAGGCTGTCTACATCCCTCTGGATTGCATCCCTCCCCTCTAGTGTGTCAACTGTACAACTCAACTTGGTATCCTCTGCAAACTTCCTGAGTGCACTCATTTCCACTGTCCATGTGGCCTACAAAGATGTTAAATAGCACTGATCCCTACACCTATTCCTGAGGAATGCCACTTGTCACCGCTCTCCACTAGGACATTGAGTTGTTGACCATAACTTTCTGAGTGCGACCATCCAGCCAATTCCTTATCCAGTGTGTAGTCCATCCATCAGATCTTCACCAATTTAGCAACCAGAATGTCATGTGGAGCAGCGTTAAATACTTCTCACAAATCCAGTATGTGATGTCAGTCGTGCTTCCTGTGTCCACTTATGCTCTAACTCTATCATACGAGGCCACCAAGTTTGTCAGGCATGACTTGTCCTTGGTGAAGCCATGTTGGTTACCACCAATCACCTCATACTTATTTTCTATGTGCCTTAGCAGAGCCATCAGGACATCTGCTCCATGATCTTGCCAAGTTCAGAAGTAAGACTGACTGGCCTATAGCTTCCTGGATCTTTTTCTCTTCCTGAAAATGGGAGCTATGTTTCCTGTTCTGCAATCAGTGCAAAATTCACCAGGCTGCCATCCTTTTTCCGATTTGATGGATAGCAGCTTGGAAACTTTATCCACCAGTTCCCTCAGTACCAGTGGATGAATTGCACTTCTGAGTCCCACAGACTTGTGCATCTTCAAGTTCTTTAGGTGGTCTTGACCCTGATCTTCACGTACAGAAATATTTACATATCTTCACTTACAGCAGATATTTATGGCATACATCTGTAGCAAAAAAGTAAGGTATAGTTTTTCTAACACACAGGTTTTGATCCTTTTAGTTAGTTAATTAATTATTTTTTAATTGCAGAATTTATAGTAAGGTGTAGCATAAAATAAAATCATACTCGGAAAAACTATCTGCAAGAAAATTGGGATAAAATATAATGTGTGTGTATATATATATATATATATGTATATATACATGTATGATAAGGAGTGTTTCCTTGTCCATCACTGTAAAAATTAATGCATTTAAATAAATACAACAGAGTGGTACACTGTAGAAATCTCCTGTGTTAAGCTACTGTTGTAAGGTATGTAGGGGGTGCAATCTGAAATGTCAATTTCTCCATTTCTTTGAGCAATATTTAATTAGATATAAAGAAAAGAGAATGGAAAGAAAGCATAGACAGTTCTTTCACGTTATGTTTCCTTCTGCCATTACCTGCCATCAACTCTTGAACTTTTCACTGCCAAAAGAAACCAGATAGGCTTTTAAATTGAGTGACTTTCAACTCAATGTTTAAAGTTGTGCCTATGCTGGTAAACAGTCATGCAAATGCAAAATTAATTTGAACTTTTATTTCAAATGAATGGAAACATTAGGTTTCATAAAATAGAGAAAACAGAAATCAGAAAGGAAACATAACTAAAGAAGGCAGCATGGAAGAGAAGAAAATAGGTGAAGGAGACACTAGATAGTTTCCAGTTCACCAAAGCTTTTCATGTGTCCATCATGTGTTCTGAGTTCACTGGAATTTTAGGAGAAGCTGGGAACAAATCATAACTGCAAATGAGATTTGTTAACATTAGGTTGAATTACCTTTCATTGAATAAATACCTTATATATACTTCAACTGTTGTCAAGCATGCAGCAAGAAAGAATCTTAAATAGAATTTGAAAGCTACTGTCAAGAGATTTTGTAACAAAACTAAAGTAAGGCCTTGTATTTTGAAATTCTGAATGTATATTTCAAAAGAAAGGAAATATATTAAGTACAGTAGTCTTCACACGCTTTTTTTTTGAGAATAACTTTTTTGTTATTTACTAAGGAGGAAAATATCCAGCTCCCAAGAGCTTTAGTTGTCTCTCACAAGTTTTACTAAGCAAGAATAATAAATTTCTGGTGAATTCTTATGGTATTTTTGAAATCTCTAAAAATAAAGAGAACTTCAATCTTCAGAATGTTCATTGTTCACAAATTAATGTGTAATAAGCTTAGGTATCAATAGCAGTGAGCTGATTTATTCTTGAGATACATAAACTATCTGACAAAAGGATGCTTCAAAATTTCCTGGATTATTTGTTATAGGAGATACACAAATTACCATTTAGAGGAAGTAAATCCTTTTCTGTTAATTCTATAAATACGAACATTTTTAGATGACATCTGTCATTTTAATCTCCCATTTAAGACCAGTGTTAAATCTTTTGCTTTGTGATGAAAAACTCCTATTTCTGACAGGATGGTTTACCAAAATAAGGCTATCATGAAGATTAATCCTCTTCTGTGAGGTTTTGGTGCTCTAATTCAGTAATAGCACAGTCTCTGCTGGAAACTTCTTATCAAAGATTAATTAGTGGTTTTAATTTTAAAATGTCTATGGCAGATAATTTAAATTTGGGCTTAAAAAGAAAAACATAACTGACAACTTTTATACTTTTATACAGCCAATAATTAGATGTTAACACACTGTTCTTGTAGTCAGGGGAAGGGAATCAATGTTTTGTCGTCCTGCATCCTTAATTTATATCTGCACCATTCAACTTGCTTCTACAAGCTAATTTAAATAATTGCAGGATTTTTTTTTTCCTTTGATAACAGGGAATCCAGTCAAGCAATGTTCTTAAATTGAAGAGTGTATGGGTCAAGTTTAGTTAAAATTTCAATTGATAGTTAAACGCTAGGTCAATGTTTTAATGAGGTTGAAAACACGTATACATAAACAGACAATATTCAGATTTGTTAATATTTAAATCAGATATCTTTTCTGTAAGAAAAATTCCTGCACTCACATTACACAACCAATCTACAAATTTATAGGAATTTTTAGCATATTTTCCAAAGGCATGAAAAACGTGGACCTGTTGGGGTGGGTCCAGAGGAAGGTTACAATGATGATCTGAGGCCTGTGGTACTTCTTCTATGATGTGAGGTTAAGAGAGTTGGGGCTGTTCCGAGAGAGAGAGGAGAAGACTCTAGGAAGGACTGACATACTGCAGCTCTCAGGTATTTGAAGGCATCCTACAAGAAAAATGGTGTAGGACTTTTCATCAGGGAGTAAGTATGATTGTAGTACAAGGGGCAAAGGTTTTAAACTAAAAGAAAGTAGCGTTAGATACAGGAAGATACAGTTTACTGTGAGGGTGGTGAGATGCTGGAACAAACTGACCAGCGATCAGACTGTACAGGGATTTGAACAACTTGATATAATGAAAGGTGTCTCTGTCCACAGCAGAGGGGCTGGAACTAGATGGTATTTTATGTCCCTTCTAACCCCAACAATTCTAAGATTTGATAAATAGCAGATTTAATAATTTTACAGAGGGTACTTATGAAACGAATAGATAAATCAGGAACATCAGAGAGATCTGGATATAAAAGTAGGCCAGTGGCTCTACACTGTCTCTGAAATATTCACAGAATTTTAATCTAAGTCTTGACACATATCACATCATATGCACAAGAACTTTGGGGAAAAATCTAAACAGAATCTGATGATTGATTAGGTGACTTTTTTAGGAACTGAAGTCCTACTATGATCAGAGAACACTGTGGCTCTTCAGCAGCACAGATGTGTTGCACAGTGTATGTACATGGCACATTTGTGGGAAAGTAAATCATGTATTGCAGCTCTGACGTATGTTACTGAACTTGTCCATACAACAAATATTTGATTCCAGACTGTGTGTTAATGCACTATGTTTTTCATTCTGTGGCTACCAGTTACATTCCTACAGAAGTATTTCTGTAGTAATCCTGAGAATAGGTAATGAGTTTGCCTTCTACTCAAGTAGTTAAAAAAAAAAATCCTCAGGGAAAATATATAGATCTTTATTGCCAGAATATTGATAATCCTTATTCATCTATTTATATATGTATATAAGATCACATAATCACATCTGAAACTTCCTCTTAGAGCTGGCTTTTTTCCAGTAGATTTTTAAAAACACTGAAAAAATCTAATATGATGAGAGATTATACATCTCATGTTTCAGATACGATGGTTATCATCACATCTAGTAGTAATTGACTCTGGGTGCATTTTTTCCACAAATTACTTTTCCCATAGATTCTTTGATGACCCTTTGCCTGGCTTCAATTATCAGAGCACAAAGGGAGATTCTTTGATCCATCTGGAGTGATACTGAGACACAGATGAGGTCAAATGTTGTCCAATGAGTTTATTATCAATTAAAGTGATAAAGGAAAGATAGGCAATTAATATGAACCAGGGCAATGGGGAAGGGAAAGGAGGCCATATGAAAGATAGGAGAAGATCAGGAATTACATAAAGTAAGGACAATCACCAGCAATAACCCAGTGCTGTCCATTGTAAGCTATTTCACCAGCACAAGGACGATGCAGGAGTAAGGGGGCAGGGGGAGGTGGTGGCATAATGGCTTCCCTCAGGCAGCAAGCAGGTAAGCAGCAGGCAACTGACAGAAGGTCCAGGAGAAACAGGCAGGTTTCAGGTAGTAAGCCTAGGAGAATCAGACAGCAGGCAAGTAACACTCCATGAGGCATCCTATATTGTGCACACTCCTCCTTGATTGTAGGTGACCTTTTTTATCCTCTTCTTCAGCCAGTGAAGCATTCCTGGGCACTTAGGTTAGAGTCACTGCAGTAGCTGTAACCATGCAGGTCCTCTGGATGGTTATCTTCCTTGAGATGTGCCCACAAAAGATGTGCTCACAAGCCATTTAGCAATTGCTTATCTCTGTGGCTGTGTATCTCTTACTGCCCCTGGCCTGCAAGTCTTCAGACAAAAGATTTCTTGGACTTTCCATCTGTTAAGTTGTAGACCAAGGCACAGACTGTTCTGAACTTGATTGGACTTGTCCATCTGTCAGTGCGTTACACCCTTATCCATCTTATTTGTGAAAAAGGAAGGCCAAATATTTAAATATAGCAAGTATGTTCTTGTGAGAATCCTTCTTAGTTTTTTTTGGCTCAAAGCTTGCTTCCTGAGGTTTTTCTTGTGATAAGACTCTGAGTGACTTGTTGAGAAGGCAACTGATGGGTGCTAACTGTGTGACAATCGATATCGCTTTGGGAACATTTGCAAGCCCCTTCCCCCAGAGCTGCTTGCTCTGTAGAAGAGCGGAAGAGAGTGCTCAGGAGTGTTCACTGGCGGAAGATCTGGCCTGTGGCCAAACCGCTCCAGCTAAGTATGGAAGGTTGGGGGATGATACCATTGTATCTTGCAAAGGCAAGATGCAAGTTGGTGCCTCCCTGCTTCCTCTTATCTGCTTGCAAGGCCAGAAAGGTAAGAATAAAGGAGGTTCCTGCTGAGATCACAGAGCCAGAAGCTGCCACCGCAAGGAGAACTGACTCAACCACCTTGGGTTTGAGCTGTCACTCCAAAAACAGCTGACTCAACCACTTTGAAGCATTGAAAAAGGGCCATCATCACCATGGTCGTCGTCGTCATTGGCAACAGGACAACTCTGCCTGACGACCCACTGCTACTGAAGATCAAAGACTGAACTACGAACCACGCTGGATCCATGGTGGTGACTATCTCCCTCTTGCTGCCTATAAAGACTCCTTGCTTCTTCTTTTCTATCTTTTCTATAGCCCTCTTTCCCTTCCCCCATTACCCTAATTCATAATAGTGTCCATTCTCCCCTTCCCCATTTCCCCTGATTAAGATTTGTAATAAACTGGTTGGACCAACATTTGAACCGTTGCTTCTTAATCTCACGCCGGGTATATAGATAATAAAAGAACCTCCTCTCCCTTCTATAAATTGGAGCGAGACAGTTCTCAAGAAATTTGAGTCTTTTAAATTTGACTAAAAACATTTAATGTAAGTTGTATTATTTGTGTTTTCTTATTTCTTATTATTATCTTATATATTATTTCTTTAAATGAGGGGGTGTGAAGCTGAGAAAACCAATAAAGTAACTTGATACGACAATTAGTTAGGTCAAGCAGGTATTCCCTTTATTACAGTGCTGAGTACATAGAGGATTGCTCCCACCAAATGTGCACAGTGAAGAGAGAAATGAGTACATATCTAAGGGCATAGAATGTACATATTCATTATGTTCCAAGGACATGGGCAGAAATAACATCTCTGGTAGCCATGGGATGCATTCTCGCTGTAAATTTCCAACCTTTTAAGGAGGGGTAGATCAAACCATCTCCACTGATGTTATGTTGAGCTGAGGTATCTGTTTTGCCATCTGACCTTCAACAACACGACATCTGTTGCCTTTGCTTCGGCAGCCCCTGATTAATGTCCTGTCGTAAAGTGCTCAGACAGCCCTGGCCAAATCACACGCTTTTCATGACACCAATGTGGTGAGTGGCAAAATGGCATTTATTGCAAGCAACACACTCTTCTTATAGTTGTCCCTTATATCACAGTGCTACCAATCACCCTTGCTATGGTAATCTGTGGCCAATAGACATGTGGCATGTCTTGTCTTGCCATGTCTCATCATGGTTTCTCATGAGTCAAGGAGCCCCCGCAGAGCCTGATGACTTCCACAGCCCCATTTTTACATATTCTGTTAACCACGCAGATCCTATTACGCCTTGTGACCTTGACAGACCCCGCTTTACGTATTTCGTTGACTACATCTCTAACTTGTGTATTTTGTTAACTACAGACATTTATTTGCCTTTATCTTCACTGACAACAAGTTTTGCGGCCTCTGCTTTCTGTTTCTGAGCTTACATTTACACAAGCCTCAATCCTTCAGCTTATATTGCTCAAGTTACGTGAAAGTCTGTTCACACAATATGGAAAAGCTGTTCTCATGATTCAGGGAGAAAAAGGTTGATTTTTCATTCAAAAGTAAATTCTAGAACTACTGTCAACAAGTTCCTGATTAGAAAGTTATGTATCATTACTTTCTGGCATTCTCTGTTTCAGCACAATTAATAAGAATTGACTACCTTCAAAAACAGGGAATAGAAAAAAGGAAAAATTATGCTCCTGGAATGTTTTCTGAAGTGATCAGGTTATAGGGCAATTTGTTCTAGTAATATCAGTGGATTTTTTATGTTGACATGCTTTCCATGAATTAGGTAAAATGCATCAGCTTGCTACACACTTATGTCAAACAGCAGAGATGACAATAAAGATGATATTAAGATGGTAATGAATTCCTGTCAGTATTTCATGTGCCATACTCAAATCTGTGCTTGACTATTTCCAGTCTCTTAAGCTGCCTAACTCCTTGATGTTCAAAGCAATTTTCTTCTTTCTTCCTTTGTACATTTATTAAATAATTGAAGGAAAATTACACTTTGTATTTGCTTTGTCCAGTCAATAAATCTATGTTCTACAAAAAGGGAGAAGCAGCTTATTCTTACTCTCAGATATACAGGATTCTGAAGTACTTTATATTTTTCAGTTTCTAAAGTGAAAGATAAACTGAAAGAGATAAATTATTCATAATTCTGGCAGGCTCAGGAATGAAGGTTTATGATCTAGATAATTCTATTCCTGCAAGAAACTTTCATACAGTCTACCTTTTTATGCACAAGTAGTTTCATTGAATAAGACAAATAAAACAATGTTCAAGTGCCTTCCTGGATGAAAGCCAAAATTAAGAACAGAGTAAAATTGGAGAACTAAGAACTGCTCCATGCAAAGTATGAAAGAAAGCACTGACTATGTAATCGGGGAACAAGAACTAACAGTATAAAAGGATTCATGACACATTATGACTTCTTAGGGAGGAAAAAATAAATACCATGACACAAATATGAAGGCCTTAGGCTTTAAATTAAGCATGTGAGATGCTGTGGGGGCAAAGATCCACACTCACGTTTAAAAGATATATTTCCTGTATTTCATACCTGCTTATAGAAAACAGGGTTAAGTGTTAAACATAACTGTGTTAAACATACTATAACTGAAATTAAATTGAGATGTTGACACAGAGATGACTGGGACTTACATGGTTATGTGTCACTGAACAATGTAAGTTAAAAAAATGTAAACTATGATGTTTGTAATTCTAAATGGATGACGCTAGATATAGATACCTACATAAGCTGCTATTCACAGGGATTTGGGCACCTATGAACAGTTAAACACACAAATAACACCAGTTGTTGCTTTTAAAGCAACATCACTCCTCCAGAATTGGGTAAAACTTTTCAGAAACTTTCAGATCTTCTGTATTCTTCATGTTCTATAGTGTTCCCAAGGCTATGATAATGCAGCTGAACTTCAGAAGGAAAAGTTTAGCTCTGTAGTTATGCATCAGCATTCTACATCTAATAATTAATTATCCATCTTTATTCTCTGCCCTTAAAAGTGCATCAAGTACCTTCCAGCAGGTGAAGATATCACCCTCTTAAAAGAGGTTCTATGTTTTGGATTTTATTGGCTATCCTACATGGGAAAGTTTTAGGTTTCATAGGTATGCTGGCATGCAAGGTAGTACAAGACTCCACAACTCAAATACAGAATAGATCTAATCAGTATGATCACTCACACAACAGCAACTTTTTCAAAGTTGTACATATGCTCAACTTCAAGGAGGAGGTCCTTGTTTATGCTTTTGAGCTAAATCCACTCTCCAGGGGACTAAAAAAAATATAAATATATAAAAAAGCAACAAATCACATACACGGAAAATATATAGACACTTCACTCTGGAATTTGTCATTAGTTTCATCAAAATTATCTAAATTTATGGTTTCCTTGAGGAGATTTCTAGTGTCTTTTTTTTTTTTTAAAAAAAAAAAAAAAAACATCATGAAAAAAAATGTAAAGGAACCTGTTCATTCAATTATTGTCTACCTATCCTCTCCCACCACATCACTTGGTAAATACCTATGGAAAACATTTATAGACAACTCCTCCCATGATCCTCCCATGTCTCCTCTAGTCTTCATTCAGTAGAATGAAAATAGATTTACGGAGAAAGTTCATTAGACAGCAGTGGAACAAGAGACAACATATGCCCAAAATTATAATTTGTATTATAATGCTGAAAGCTGAAAAAGAGAAGATTGAACAACATTTTTAATTGCAGTGTGTTTTGCATGCCTACATGTTTTACAAATATGATCCTTGTTTCCAGGAAAAGTATAGCAGAAGAAAACAATGCAGTGATGTAGTCACACAGGAGAATCCCATTTTGAGATAAGTAGATTACCAATTCAAATTACTGATTCAAATCTCTCCCCAATATTATAACACAATTGAACAGTTATTTATCCTTAAACAAATTGGAGCCATTTCTAGATTTCAGTTTAGTATTAACTTCACATGTTAAAGTACAAGTCTGATGTAAAATTATGTTATTTCTGCCTTTCACTTTTGTTATGAATCACTATTTTGTCGTTTATCTTAGCAAAACATTCTCTAAGCTCACAGAAATTCACAAATACACTGACCTCAGCAGAGCTGCTAGAAGTAATCTTCCCTTTTGTTTCTTCCATTTCTTTTCCCCACCCTCCTACTTTTTAAGCAGTGGATAGTTAGGCTATATCTGCACTTGAAAGTGTTGCTTCCACAGTTACAAATGATTGGAGTGACAAAGGAAAAGTCAGTTAACTAATGAAAGGCCTACAGCTTTCAGGCATTCTCTCTCATCATATTTGATTTATTAGCATTAATTCTAATCATATTGTATTACAATGCATTATTTTGCATTCTGATTCCATATTTAGTTTGTTTCTCCTCAGATCATTGTCTCTGTTTTTAATTATTCGGGATTCCCTCTTTCCCTTTTCTAGAGGCGCAGATCTGTGTCTCCCTCTGCCCCGCAAGCTATAGAACTGGGCTGAATCAGCTTGTAAACTGTTTACATTCTAGGTGGAGAAGTTGCTTTTTAGCTTTTAGAACAAATTTCTCTCTGCTCTTAGAGAGCTTTGTTAGGAAAGTTTCACTTTTTTGCAGGTGCTCACTGAAAACTTGACCTTGAAAGTCCAGATGAACTGCCAATATTCTGGGATATTTGTAAACTTTGAGCACAGCTATCTTGCTTCTGTAAAGATCTTTGTTTTATATATATATAAAAAAGATCTTTCTCTTGTAAAACTTCTTTTCAAGGGACTGCATGCTATCTTTTTTTTCTTTTTTAATGCACAAAACGTGCCGGGCCTTAAAGTTTGGCACTTTGCTCTCTGGAGCTATAGGAATATATAATCCATTGAAAACACTGATGGAAATACCTACCTGGTATCTGCATACAACATGGCATACAACTCCTGACGGAGTTGCTAATTCTACAGAACTTGTGGTTTTCAAGCAGGCTCCCAGTATCACCTTTGAATCCTTTATGCACTTTCTGATGATCATCTGATCATGCTGCTAGTCTCCCTGAATGTACCATTCATTATTTTACTTATTTCACTCAGTTCTTGGATTTATGATGTTCTGAGGAAGCCTTCCTCAGAACCAGAGAATACTGGCAGGGAGTGTGGAGAGGCTTGAGAGAGACTCTAGAGAGATGCATATCTTCAGTGTCATGGAACTTTTCCCTGCACTCCTGAAAGACCCTAAGAGCTTTAACAGGTATTTGAGACAGGGATGTTGCAGCACAGGCAGATCTAAGGAGGTACAAAAGGCCTGGCTAATGTTCGTTGGGCCTTATTCAATGCTATCCCAGAGAGGGAGAGGGTTTCTGAAATTGAGAGAGAGAGTGTCCATACTGAAAGAGTGTCTCAGAATTGATACGGGGAATCTTCAGGTCCAGAAAGAGTCTCTGAGTCAAGAAAGAGTCTCCAGGCTGAAATAGAGTTTCCAGGAGAGTCTCCAGACTCAAAGGGAAAGTCTCTGGGAGACAGTACAAACTGAGCAAGAGATTCTCCAAGCTGAACAGGAGAGTTTTGAGGAGAGAGTCTGAACTGAGAGGTAGAATCTCTAGGTCCAAAGATCTCCTAATTGAGAAACAGGGTCTCCAAGATGAAAGGGAGAGTCTCCAAGCTTAAAGAGAAAGTTTCCAGGAGAGAGTCTGAGCTGACGGGGCTCCAGCTCCAGAGAGTCTTCCTGCTGAGAAACAGAATCTCCAGGCTGAGTGAGATTGTCTCCAATCCAAGAAAGACAGTCTCCAATCTGAGAGAGAGAACCTCCAATCCAAGAGAAAAGACCTCCAGTCTGAGTGAGGTGCCTTCCAGTCCGATCGGGACACCCTCCAATCTGAGAAAGGCTCCTTCAATCCAAACTGGACAGCCTTCAGTCTCAACAGGACACCCTCCAGTCTGAGCAAGATACAGCCCAATCCAAGAAAGACACCCTCCGAATTGAGAGAGAGACCAGTCAGTCCAAACTCAACAACTTTCAGTTTCAAGAAGACACCCTCTAGTCCGAATGAGACAACTCCAATCCGAGAGGGACATCCTTAAGTTCGAACTAAATGCACTTCAAACTGAGCAAGATGGCTTCTAATTCACAATATTCAGTCTCCACACTGAACTAAGCAGCATTCAGGCTTATCGAGTCATGTTCAAATCTGAACTAAATACCTCATAATTGAACAAGACAGACTCCGAACCAAGCTGGAGAGTGAGAGCATTGGAACTGACCAACCTGATCAACCACAAGAGGCACCTGAATCAAGGTCAGTTGCCCTTGTAAGAGGATGGAAAATGAAATGAATCTCAACTCAGAACAGAAGAAAGAGGAGGAGGGGAAAGTAGAGGAAGCAGACAATACAAGAGAAGAGGAGGAAAAGAGTGGTTTTGACATCCAGGGCATCCAGAGGGAGAGCTGAGACCCCCAATAATATTGGTCACCAACGCCCAGGAGGGCAACAAGAAGTCCTGAAAGAGTAGGAGGTAAGCAAGACATCATTACCATTGCTGATCGATCTCTGAAAGTGACTGAAACTTGAGGTCTGAGAAAAGGCTTTTCACACCACCCAAATGAGCTTATTGTCACCTGGTTATTTTGATTCTGGGACAATGGTGCCTGAAATTAGAGGTGCTGGGATGCACTGACAAGCAATATAGCTTTTCTAGCACCTGAAAGTGAGCATATTAGGCTAGCCAGTTTTATATGAAGGCTGCTTTGAACATAGTGTCGTACTTCACTCCACTGGTCTATGACAGTAGAGTGGATTAACTCAATGTAGTAATAACAGACAAGCTTCTGTAGAAACATCAGCTAATAGAAATAAGAATAAATAAATACAATGCTAAATAAAACAAAGAACAAAAGATTAGTGGGAAAAAATCCTGCCTGCATTTATTAACCCAAACTCACTCCTTGGGTGAAAGCTGCTTTTACTCTGAATAGCAATATAGACATTGTTTTTTTATATTTATTTTTTACTGCCTTCATGTATACATAGTGGTAGCAAGAATATGTGCCGCACGATCTTTCAAAATCAGATAAAGAAATGTTCTACATGTAATTTCATCTCATCTGCTGGGACTGAACAGGAAAATAATGCAATTCTTATTTCTTCTTGAAGTTAAAGTGATTCAGTGTGTGTAAATCAGTGTGCATTGTGGTGTAGAACTATAGAGTTAGAGAAAGCAAATAATGCTATTAATTTTGCTGATAACCTACAATTTCATTGGAAGTGTATTCTACTTCCTTCCTATTTCTGTTTGTTGATTGTTCAGTTGTCCTTTTTTTTTTTTTCCCCTAAGCGATCCCCATAGTTTATATAGAACAAACAGCACACATCCAAAGATAGTGCTTTAATATAGGATTGCTCTTGGAGAGGCTATAGCAGTGTGAAGCTAAGGCTGTCTGAATGTTAGACAAATACACAGCTTGCTCTGAATTCTGAGCCTTTTTGACTACCTGGTTACTTTGAGAGTGTACTCCTCCTGCTCCACACACTTCCTTCCCTCAACTCTCTTCTCAGGCCTGGCCTTTCACAGGACGACAATGAGCAACAGTACTGATAACACTTTTGCTAGAACAGATCAATGATCACAAATCTGTGTCAAACTGGGGCTCTGAAAGAACTGATAGCAGTCACCAAAAGCCTCAGAGTACAGTCCAACTTCTGGCTGCAGTATATGCTTGAAGGATATTAAGACTGAGAAATTAAAAAAAAAAAATCAGAAACCATCCAATATTTCTGCCTTTAATAGGAACATTTTTTACACAGACTGGTGAAAAAAAGTTATCTGCACTTTTAAAGATCTCTTCAAAAATGTACAGTACAAAAAGTGAAAAATTTTATGTGCATTTTAATATTTATAAGGCTGTCCACATTTTAATGCGATGTTTGTTGCTGTAGTTTTCCGTGTTCCTTCACATTCCTGCGATCTGCTCAGGGCTCACGCCATCCCAGCTGTGGCCCGGCCGTCTCACCATGCAGACACCAACATGGTGTGAGGCAAAAGGCGTTTATTGAAACTGAAACAGTAGCTTATGTACCCTTATGTATCATCTGTGCCCACAAGCCAGTGTCATGACTTACATAATAGAGCAGGGAAGATCCTAACGTGTCACATCTCAATATCGTATTTATGCTTACTCCTGACACATAACATTCTGATTCTTTGTAAGTGCCTACAACAATAGATGTTTTATACCAACCATACCTCCATCAGATTGTCTTTTAACATTAAGTTTTACCCTTTAAAATCACAGTAATGGTATGGATTTTAAGTTCCACGCTATGACTTGGGATTCCATATTAAGATGCAAATGCGTAGAGTTCCATTTTCCTGAATTCAGTAAATGGATTGATTACTTGCATTATCGCTACCAGCCTATATGTTGATCTTTTTACCTAATATGATTGTATTTATATATTTACAGTTGTTTGTAAGAGGTTTGTGTGAGAACATGTTTGGAGAAATAGTCTCAAAGAAAGCATAAAGAGATAAACTGTCATTGAGCAAATTTAAAAAAAAAAAAAAAAAAAAAAAAAAAAAAGTCTTTCAACAGTCAGCATCAGGACTGTGAAATAAATTGCTTTTGAATACTTTTGTAACAGATGTCAGCCATCTTACTTATCACTGAACAAGCCACATTTGAACTAAGCAGCTCAGTATCACATTGAAGGATGTGGCTGCTGATTGAACACAGGTGTAATGGTTGATATACTGTCACACAGCCTGACGTTAACCTAAGATCTTTGTTGAAATACTTATTACTGATGGCATAAAATGTAATTGCTAATTTTCTGCCTGAGTGGTTACATATTTTCTCCACATCTTAAGACTTATTCATCTTCTTTCCACTGCCCATTTCTCAGAGTTTAAGGCAGATGTGTCATTGGTCCACAGACCAGTAATTGAACCTGTCACTTGCAATCTACTGACTTCATTCCTCAGAATGATATCCACTGCTTCATTCACCTTCTTTAAATATCAGTGTGTAACTTCAACCCATAATAACAGATATTTATTTTTTACCTTATAGATCTCTAGTTAAGGAACAAAGCATTCAGAAGCAACCTGGATAATTACTAAGATTTACATTCATTGTAGAAGTCTTTTTCACAATAAGTTGTCCATTATTAGTCTAATTTTAATAAATGAGTCAATGAAGTTGTTGAAGTAGAACTGGGTAGAAGAAAAATAATTGACTACTCAAAATTCAGGCCTACTAAATTTATTTTGGAATATTCCAAAAATAATCTGTATTATATAAGTAATTTTTACCAAAATAATAGATAAAATCAGATCTCTTTAGCAACCAGTGCTTGGAAAGGGAATACCAAACTGTTTGCCTTGCAAAGCAGCAAAACACCTTCTAAGAAGTTCATTGAAATACCAGGCAAAATGCTATTAGGAATACCTATAGTCACATACAGGAAATAAAGTTGATTCACACAGATAGTGATGAGGGTCTCTAATTGTGGAACAGACCTCCTCAAGAAGTGACCGTCACCAAGGAGATATTCTCCCTCCGGAGGCTAACCCTTAAATGAGCCCAAATTAGGTGGACTCTGATGTAGGAAACACAGATAAAGTGTTTGCACCCATGCTTCCTGGGCCAGCCATACCCCTTCATCAACTGCTCAATCATTAGTTCAGGCCATGACATAACAGTTCCCTTACACAAACAGAATTATAAGAGTGTTGTAAAATAATCAACACCACACTATAAAATAATGTTGGAATTATTTATTTCCTCAATTACAAGAACTGGATAAGTGTTTTCAGGCCCTAGCCTGTAGACATTCTGAAACATTCATGTGTTAACATTCACACTATCAAGATTACCTGGACAGCCTGGAGAAGTACCTGGACAGACTGGAGAAGTTGGCCCATGAAAACCTAATGAGGTTCAATAAGGCCAAGTGCAAGCTGCTTGTAGCCCAAAGGGCCAACTGTGTTCTGGGCTGTATTAAAAAAGGGGTGGTCAGCAGGAAGAGGGAGGTGATTTTCCCCCTCTACTCAGCTCTTGTGAGGCACCATCTGCAGTATCATGTCCAGGTCTGGGGCCCCCAGCACAAGAAAGACATGGAGCTCTTGGAGTTGGTCCAGAGGAGGGCCACTAAGATGATCAGAGGGCTGGAGTACCTCTCCTACAAGGAAAGGTTGAGGGAACTGGACTTGTTTAGCTTGGAGAAGAGTAGGCTTAAGGGATGCCTCCAGCTTTCCAGTACTTAAAGGCAGCATATGAACAGAAGGGGGAACAGCTGTTTATGAGAGTGGATAGTGATAGGACAAGGGGGAATGGTTTTAAACTAAGACAGGAGAGGTTTACGTTAGATATTAGGAGGCAATTTTTCACACAGAGGGTGGTGACACACTGGATGAGTTTGACCAAGGATTTTGTTGGGGCTCCATCCCTGGAGGCATTCAAAACCTCACTAGATGTGGCTCTGGGCAGCCTGGACCAGTGGTTGGCATGAGAGTTAAAACTAGATAACCACTGTGGTTCTTTTCAATCTAGGCCATTCTAAGTTTCTATGATTCTGTGATCTTATCTATGTTTCTTTATAGAATATAGTGATATGAAACCATGAGTTCAATTCTGAATGTATGTCACTGTTCTAATGTCTCCGTATGATTTTCTCCTGTCTTGTCAGCTATTCAGATTTTAACTTTGAGTGTTGAGAGGAAAATGTGCAATGTATTAAAATCAGAACACATTATTTGTTTCTGTTTTTGAAATGAGAACTTTGAAAAAAGTGGAAGACTAATTAATAAAACATGTTACATAGAGCTTTATTCTTAACCATCAGCGCAAAATCTAATAAGCCAGAAAAATTAATATATATATATATTTTTTAAGAATATCAGAACCTCGGAATTATTCCACATCATTGAGATCCTCCCCCAGAAAAAAAGACAGTAAACAAGAATTTCTGTTTCAACAGGACTGTTTTTGCCCTACAAAATCTCTTTGAAGAAAGAAAACATAACTTTGAATTATAACTTTAAGGTTAGATACTGCTTCATATTACAAACAGTGTATGTACAAGCGTTTTATTAGAATACTATGCTTTAGCTACATTAAACATCTATCTGATCATTAATAGTTAAATCAAAGATGTTAATGTTAAGACATGACTACTTGGTTAACACCGTTCCTGATGAGATGCTCAGCAGCTAATAGTAAAGTAATGCAAAGATGATTTTCAAATACAATAAATTAGTTTTATTACAAAGTTTCCAAGCCAGCACTTATGCAATTTGTTAGGATCTTAAAAATCTCTGTAGACACATAGGCAAAGCATGCAGAACACAGTCTACCATGAGAAGTACTGAAACAAAAGTTATCTTATTAGGTTTCTTTTTTTGTTATGAAGTGAATAATACATTTTCCATTTTTCAAGAAAAATAAAATATTAGTCTTTGAAATCAGGAGTCTTTGATATCAGGAGAGTTCATTTGCACAACTCGACAAAGACAAAGAATTTCATGATGAATACTTTTCCAAAGTTTGTACTGTACTTTGCACAATCTCTCAGTAACATTTAGGTATCTTTCTTTTTCATTCACTTATCTTTCAATGCACTGTCATAATTAAATTTCTTCTGTCTCCCATTTAGACGTTTTTTAGAATTATGAATAATAAATTTAATATATTGATGAATAACTGTTGATTAGTGTGGTTAAAAATGTACATATGATCTAACACTTTTCTAGGTCACTAAAAAAAAAAGAGAGAGAAGAAACATTATGTTTTCAATAAAGAATAAGTCATGTTGGAAAAAAAAAAAAGTACTGAATGAGGAGTAACTATATAAAATACCTACTGACAGCTCTCAGTATTTATCTGTCTGGATTAGAAAATAATGCTGTGAATAACAGCAGCTGTTCATAATGGTTTGAGTGGTAGGTAAATTTGTTTCATATCCTGTTTCACATCAGTACCAAATAACTCACACAACAAAAGCTGGGATGCAATTGACAAGACCAAATATTTATTTGTGAAGAGGCAATGTAACAGCTTCTAAATGTGATGCTTGAAAAAATAATTTTTTACATGCTGCATTAAGTAGTGTACTGGATTTCACTCTGTACTTCCTAAGTATCATCTCAGTCAACTTTAAAACCTGTTAAAAAATAAATAAAATAAAACATTTAGCTGAAAATGTTATGCACGTTTCACGCAGTGGGAAAAAGAAAAAATAACATGGTTTCTGGTATACTAATCATTTTTCTTTACTAGTCATAGAATCATGGAATCATACAATGGCCTGGGTTGAAAAGGACCACAATGATTATCTAATTTAAACCTCCCTGCTGTGTGCAGGGTTGCCAGCCACCAGACCAGGTGCCACTGGTAAAAAACATTTTTGCTAGTGATGAACAAGAATCTGCAGATTGCATTCATGTAAATCTACTTTGGTGGTGTTGAACCACTGTCTCTAGCACACTGCTGAGAGACACAAACCACTGCTTCACTATGCTGACATCCACTATTTGGTCTTTATACATGTTCAGTGTCGATGAATGTCAGTGGGTGCCACTTTTTCTGCATGGAGAAATTCAATGACATACCTTTGTTTCGCACATGCTTCCATGCCAGATGCCATTTAGTAAGACTGTCCCTCTGCTGACATCTGTCACATAGTGAGAAATTGTAACAAAACATATTGGTGGGAAAGGTCTCCCTCTACTGCCTTACCAACACTTGCCTCTGATGTTGTGGGCCAAAATAATGAAGGAGGAGGCATTACTCTTGAAACAGCCATTATAAAAGGAAAATAAGAAGATAAAAAAGAATTAAATAAATAAATAGTTCAAAAAGACCATGGTGAATCTTTTTATTCTTATTTTTCATTCTTAGTTATTGAAGTTTTTCTTTCTACTTCCATTAGATTTATTTTACATGGCCACACAAATAGAGCTAGAAAAGAAGACTTTACACTGCAAAAGAAAGTAGAGATGATTTCATTCATGCAGATGGAGAAAGTTGCCTAGATAGCTGATTTTTTAAAAGACTTTTGTACCAAATCAAGATTTTCTGAAGGATGTTTAACTACCTTTCACCACAGACAAAAGCAGATAAATAATTCCTTAGTATCTTTTGAAAACCTGTCATTATAAAATGAAAGTTTGAAAGTACAGTTAATGTTCTAAACAGAATTTATGTCTTCACAAGTTGTTAAAAAGTTACTTTAATTGGATCTCTGTTAATGTAACAGCATGACATACTTAATTTTACCTGCTAGTGCTGTTCAAATTTCTGTTAATTGCTTTGTTTCCATCCAAAAGAATATTTACATCACTAAACAAGAGTGAATCTAAATTTAAAAAAAACTGTGACAGAATCAAGTGCAACCATGAACTTTTCTGCCTAGAATATTCATTAATAAGATTCATAAATAATGGGTTGTAAGTGTATGGCAAGTGCCCTGCAGTGGAGAGACAGAACAGTAGCATGAATTAATCAGTCATATTTAAGCTTGACATCTTTGTCATTACAAAATATATTAGATGAAATTATTTTACTTTGTTATGTGCAATTGTTATATGTAAAGAGCTAGAACTTGTGAAAATGATAAGGAAAAAAATAAACAAAAGAAAGACTGAGAAAGTAAAGGAAGGAAACAGGACATTTTTTTTTTCTTTTCCCCAGCAGATGTATCCATTTAACGTAATATGCAATGTTTAAAGTATTTGTATAAAAAGTTCAAGATAATGCATTTTTTTATATAGCTAGAGCTCTGACTATTTTTTTCCTTCTAAAATATGTCATCTGTTTGATAATTTATCATAGTATTATTCTTAAAATTGGACATATTACAGGTAGTGGAAAAGAAAGTTGGTATATTTACATTTGACCTCTTCATTTTCACACACCTTCTAATTACATATAAATCCTAGAAAAATCTGGAAATATTAAAGATATGCAATGCTAATTTGTGTTCACTCCTGTCCACTGAAAGGCAAAACTGACAGCCCTGAGAACAAATCTTTTGTTCAACGTTTTTCAGTGGAACTGAAAAAAGTTGTATCCAAGATTGGTCTGATTTAGTGCTCAGTGGAGCTGCAGAGTTATGCCTGGTCTCAGCTGTCTTTTGGGTGCTAAAAAACTACATTCTTCTTAACAACTTATGCTTCTAGCCCAACTCATAAATTCTGGGATACACTAATGCTCTGTAATAAGTAGTTAAAGGTGCTGAAGTCTGCATTATATCACATCCTGCATTAATCCACCTGCAGGATCTCTGGACCTTTGGAGAGAAGGAAAGTGTGACACACAGTAACTATTGATCCTGCCAAGCATTTTGTCACTGGAGATACACCCAAAGTCAAACATAAAAGATTGATTTGAAAATATAAAATGTTCCAGTATAGATCAGTTTGAGGCAGGTATTTTGTTTTAATTAAACTCACATTATATTATTCAGAAACATTTTGTTATGCTGAGAATTTTCTGTTTAATAATATACTATGAAAATTCTAATAAATCTTCATATAAATTACTTCAGAAATATATAAACTACGACAGTACAAATACCTTCCCAGTTCTTTAACTTCAGTTTCTTCCACACTATTCAAGACGAAGACAGAAAAAGTAGTTAGCGAGGAATTAAGATAATGTTATAAGTGGAACATATCAGTGTTTCATTTTAGCCTAATTTCTTTTATACCTATATTTGATTCAAATCAAAAGCCAAGCAAACTATTTTTAGTCAGAGCAAACATAGTACACACAGAAAGAACTCTTCAGAAAATAGAACTATGACTGTAACTATGTCTTTTATTTATTTATTTATTTATTTATTTTAGATTATAGTACCACTTCAGGAGGAGGCCTCAGTTTCTGTTTTTGCCCAAAAGGTTTCAAATTCAATTCTTCATAATACAATTTGTCTACCAGACCATAAACTATTGGACAGGAGTGTGCTCCATCATCTAGGTGATGATTTGCAACTTTCAGAAAGAAATCTGTGTTTCATAAGGAAGGGAGAAGAAAATACGTTCTGAGAAGTCAGTGACTCGATGCCTTCTGGGTAGAGCATTTTTTCCAGAAAAATGTCACTTTATCCCTATCAACATGAGGGTGTAATTTAAGCCAGTGTATGTTCCAAGTATGTTAAACTTGCTCTAAAATCAAAGCTACTATTAGCATTCAACCAGGAATGCTAACAGGATTTCATATCAGAATCATAAAATGACTTAGGTTGGAAGGGACCTTAAAAAACATTTAGTTCTGATCCCTGTGCTAAGGACAGGGTTGGTAACCAGTGGATGAGGCTGTCCAGGGCCCCATCCAAGCTAGCCTTATACACTTCCAGGGATGGGGCATCCACAACAACATGCCTCAGCAATCTCTGTGTGAAAAATTTCCTTCTAACATCTAATTCAATCTCTTTTTTTTTTTTTTTTTTTTTTTTTTTTTTTTTTTTTTTTTTTACTGCAGGGCTGCAATGACATCTCCTGACAGCCTCCTCTTCAACTACCTCAACAGACTCAACTCCCTTGATCTGTCTTCATAGGAAAAATGTTCCAAATCTCCAATCATCTTCATGACTCTCCTCTGGACCCACTCGAAAAGCTCCATTTCCTTCTAATCCTGGGGGCCCCAAACACAGATGCCTCATGAGGACAGAATAGAGAGGGACTATCACCTCCCTCTGCCTTCTGGCAATCCACCCTTTGTTGCAGCTCTGTTGAACTTCTAGGCTGCAAGTACACACGGCTGAGTCATGTTTAGCTTGTCCACCAGGATTCCCAAGTTCTTGTCTACAGCGCTGCTCTCAAAGAGTTTTCCCAATCTGTGCACGTATCTCTGGTTGCCTCAACTAATTAAATGCCTTGCACTTGGACTTCTTGAATTTTTAGGTTCACATGGGGCCACTTCTCAGTCTTTCCCTGGTCCTTTTGGATGACATCACTTTCTTCGATAATATCAACTGCATCACTCATCTTAGTGCCATTAGCAAACTTGCTGAGGATGCACACTCAATCCCATATCTTGGTTACTGATGAAGATTTCCTGAAAACTGCATACCCTTTTCCACCCCTGTGGATGTGGGACCCTCAGTTTTGTGTAATTCTTGACATTGATGCCTGCTGCCTACACTCAATCCAGTGTAGTATATTACATAGCAGTTCCTGTATCTGAGTGGGAAGATGGTGATGAAACATTGATCATATTGCCCCAATTTAGTCAGTTGGTATTTCTTTGTCCCCAGCTCTTGCTTTCTCTCTCTGCTATGATGTTTCTGATGCTTTCTGACAGGGACTTTCTTGATATTCCCATAAAAGTAATTGGCTTTTGAAGCCAATTGGCTTATAAAGCTGCATGCATTCAGAGAACTCTCTTAGAAATACCTGATTGTTTTTTGAATTTCTGAAAATGACAAGGTTTATGTTTTATGATTATTAATTTGGTTAATTATACCCCTGTGACTATATGTAGCAGAACATAGATATTTTTGCTAATCAAAAATATTGAACTAATCCTTGGAATGATAGTTTGACCTGTGATGCAATAACTAAGAAAGAGGGAGATTTGATAAAATTCATTTAATTATTTTGCTTCTTGATACTCACTTGGGGCCTGACATATAACAGAGGTTTTATAGAAAAAAAAAAAAGAGTAGCAAAATTTATTCCTTAAGAAAAATTAGTTTGATATGATTATTGTCTCAGGGACATTTTGTTTATTAGTTCCTTAAATATAACTTGAGGTTTAGCTGTAAAGTAAATAGCTCCACAAGTTAATTTCATTTAAATTTTAATGTTTTTGTTTTTGTTTTTAAAGTGTGAGTATATTTTACATGTAACAAGTACTGTTTTTCCAAATAATAAAAGTATTTTCCAATGTGAGACTGATTTTCACTTCTTTAATTTTGTGTGACTTCTGCTACGAAGAGAAAGAAAGATGAAGATTTTCATGGATTCATAGAATCATAGAATTGCTTGGACTGGACTTTAAAGATTATCTAGTTCCAACATTCACGCTGTGAGCAAGGTTGTCAACCATTAGACGAAGCTGCCAAGGGCCCCATCCAGCATGACCACATTCAGGGATGGGGTATCTACGGCTTCTCTGGTTCCATGATTTCTGGAGTAGTAATTTTCCTTCTAGCATCTAATCTAAGTACTCCATTTTGATTTTAATCTTTTCCCTCTTATTTCCCCCTATTTATAAGCACTTTTCATATACTGAAGATAACTGTGGAAAATGTTTACTGGACAGAATCTGGAGCATTTACCTTATGAGAAAAGGCTGGAAGACCTAGAGAAGGGAAGACTGAAAGGGAATATTATCAACACAGAAATGAGCGTTAAGAGGACGGTCCAGCCAGAGGACAAGGCACAATGGGTGTAAACTAGAACACAGGAATTTCCAGCTCAACCTGTGGAAAAATTTATTTACTTTGAGGGTGACAGAGCACAGGAACAGGCTGCCCAGAGAGGTTGTGCAGTCTCCTTGTCTTGAGATATTCAGAAACTGCCTGGACAATTTTTCTGTGCAGCCTACCATAGGGAAATTTCTTTATCAGAGCAGTTGGACTAAGTGATGTCTAAAGGATTCTTTCCAACCACTGCAATTTTCTTTTTCTGTGATTGCATTTTCTAAACAGAAAGCAGGTCCTAAAATCGTTTCATCCATGCATATAGACTCTAAAAAGAGTGGGTGCAAAAAAAAAAAGAGTATATTCTTGAAGATATTCTCGAAGGCTAAGTTGGTTTTCAGGTCTGACCTAAGTAACAGTTTATCAGTGAAGCATTTATTTGTATTAAATGTGTGGAAAATTGTATTTGTAATTTATGAATGTTGTGATCAAAACAGAAATATGGAAGGGGAGACATCATTCTTCATTGGCAACTGTCAACTTCAGTTTTTGTTCCACAGTTTTCCAAGTAATTCTGACCAACATTATGAAAGAAATGAAGCTGAAGAGCAGTGATAGAATGTTTATTGTGAATATTAAAATAATTAAAGGCTGTTTTTCCATGCTTGTTGGAGAGACAAGCAGAGAATAAGAAAATAAGGCTCTTAAAAGGAAAATTAAATTGTTTGGGAAAGGTAATGACCAAGCAAACTACTTCTTTCAGGTGAACTCGTTGTTTGTTCACCATAATAAGTGCTATGCACCCATCCACAATTTCTGTCCAAAATACAATGTGTACTTAGCAAGCCTTTGTCTTCAAGATGGATCTTAAGAACTCATAGATGTCTTCACATACAAATTAGTTTTTTTTTTAAAAAGTAATCTATCTGGATGAGTATAGATTGAAAATAAATTCATGCTTAACCAAAGGCAATTATTAGTTAGCTGAATAAAATTGAAATTGAATAGAAACTGGAACAGAAAGTATTAGAGATATTGAAAGGACTGTGAACAGATAAAGATGGTTTTATTCATTAATACGTTCATTTTCTACACTAAGAGCATGAGAAGAAAGACACTGAATAGCATCTTTAAGAAGGACAAACTAACAAAAGGTTATGAAACACAATTTTCATTAGGTACTCAAGAAGCCTAGAAGTATCTAATTAAAGCTGCAGAAGAGAAAACAACACAGTATTTCACATTTACTTATGAAATGTTCATCCTTATTTATCCAAAAAAGCTTTAGAGAGAGTGAAAAGTAACTTTGGTGAATCACAATGTCACTATGTAGCTTATCAGATGCTACTAATATGCTTATACTAATCCCCTCGCCTTCCCCACCCCCTCTTCCCCCCCCTTCACCCCCCCAGCAAAGACTTAAATAATATTTGATCTGCTGAACAGTTCTCAGATTTGGAAGATTGAAAAAGAGAACAAAACATACAGATATACTATACCTAAGAAAAGGAAAATAAATGTTCATTTGAAAAGAGGGAAATAGGTGCTGTTGAATACTCCTTTCTGGCTTTTGCACTTTCTAAACCCTTTTTAGCCACAATTTACACATATAGCCCCTATGCAAGCTTTGAACCATTATACAGTTTTTGCTGTTTTTGGATATATGTGTTTCCATATCTATGTAATTATGAATTGAAACTGGAATGATCTTCCAAGTATAATGATATGACATGACATCAAAGTTCCAGCAAACAGTGGTGAGAAACCATTATGATTTAGTTCTGAAAAATGATGCTGTTCTGAGTGGCTGGGTTTGAATAGTTTTCAGTTGCACGTAACAATAGAAGGTGGAAGTTCTCTCTTTTTTTTTTTTTTTTTTTTTTTTTTTTTTTTGACAAACAGTTGCATATTCTATGAACATAACTTATATACAATGAACTTTACTGCAGTAAGATTAAACTCTAATCATCTTGAATTTTCCATTTGTATTTGAATTGATAGGCAGATCAAAACATGTTGCTCCTCTGGTAAAAATAGCATTACATTTATTCTCAGGTACATGAATACCTGCATTCATTCATCAGTATACTTCTTCACACATAATCTTAGGATTAGATTCTAAAGACTTGAACACCACACAACAATGAAAGGAAGTGAAAAGCTTTTAAACATTTTGCTGTAGAAGCTGAAGCCTTCTACAGACAGAGAGAGCAACAAACCAAAAACTCTTCCTCAGCAAGGCTAATAATTGACTTATATTTTTAGGCAAGTGAAAAAGGCAAAATGCCACATAGAATCTTCCCTTTGAATGACTCCCTGTACATAAGATGTTTCAATGTTGACAGGTATTGGTGGAAGACAAGCGAAAAAGTGAAATGGATTTTTGGAGCAATTTCTTTAACAAACATCCTTTAGATTATGATGCAAATGTTACCTTCTCTCTTCAAAATACCATTGTTCTGCACAAGCAGTGTAACATGTATATTTGTGCAAGTGCACCATGAAAGTTGCACTGGTATAAACTCAGTTTTTATAAAACTGTATTGGAGACTATATGTCTGTTTGAGGTGCTGACACTAAAAAGGGTATTTCTTCAGACATGAGGATATTTCAGAGAATTAATTATCTACACGTCTCTTGGAGAAACTGTCACTCAGATTTCTTTCTATTCTTGAAGAAGAGGATACGTTTTTAAAGAACATGTCACTTTCATATAATGGTTTTGTAGAAGCAAACAGTATCCAGTGAGTTTTCAACAAGAACAGTAAGTTTTATAATACAATCCCAGTCCATCTGATTATGACATAGTTTGTAAACTTCTTTAAACTTGTCAAATGTCAAATAATTTCCATTTCCTCTCGTGTCATTTTTTTGTTTCATTTTGTTTTTAAGAAGAAATGTAATCCAGCAGATCAAACACCTGATTTGAGATCTAGAGAAGTAATATATTTGGTATCTCAGTGGAAATGTGAATGTTCAACTCTGTAATAATATTTGATATTTATTCATCAAGATCTTGGACATTTCTGAAATGCAGACGATGAACTTTCATTACGTATAACTTGAATATTTTCTTTCTTTTCTTTTTTTTTTTCTATACTAAATTATACTTGCCCTCAATTTCAGTGCTATATTTCCATGCTCATTTAATATATTTTCTTTCACATCACCTTCTCCATGTAGTAAGAAACTGATGACACTAAGCATTCTAAGTGAAAAACAAGTAAAAATCTTTTACTACTTGTAATTCAAAGTGAAAACTTGACTAGCAATACTAGTAGTCAATTCTGGGAAACATCAACAGATATGATGCCTGTTTGAGCCCTGGGTGGTGATCAAACATTTGTTTAAAACTGGTAAACAGAATTACAGAATCACAGAATTGTAAGGGTTGGAAGGGATCTCTAAAGATCATTGAAACCAACCCCCTTCCAAAGCAGGTTCCCTACACCAGATCGCACAGGTAGGCGTCCAGGTGAGACAAACCAAGTCTGCTTCTAAAATTTGGAGTTGATTGTGCACATACATGTAGCAAAAAGTTACAAGTAACTTTTTCCCTAATCCTTAAACAGTGAAAAGTTCCTCAAAACTCCATCATGTAAGAAATAAAAAGTTTTGTATGTCATTTCTGTTGTGGCTGATGTTAATTCTTATTAGCTACATTTTGTGTAATCATTTGGGAAATATTAATAAGCTTTGAAAATATTAGGTACTTGCCACTTAGCTTGTAGAGGAAAATGCTCCTTTCCCAGTCCTACTTCTGCAATTTTATGAATATATCAGTCCATTTGTGTCCCACTAGTACAAATACTGCCATTTAAACTAAAGTGAATGTGTAAATGTGCTTAGGGAGAGAAAAAAATATAGACATCTGCATAAACTGTATATAGGGGTTAGTTTTTCCCCTGAGGTTACAAGAAATTTGCCCTTTTCTTAACTCCACAGATGCTCATGGGCCTAGGATAGTTTCTAAATGAATTATTAGTCCAGATTAGAGTACCACTGGGGCAAATCCTAAACACATTTGTTTTCTTCTCCTGACATCTATGGCAATTTTGCACACAGAATGAATATATAACATACTTTTTAGATGTCACTCTTTCACTTCACAAAAGACATTAGGATTCAGCAGCTGATATTCTCATTCTAATTTTAATGGACTTGTTTTATGTGGAATGAACAAAAAGTATTGCTCTAAAGTTTTACAAGTTATTGTCCTATTTAGATTTTGTTTATCATAGGAAAAAAAAGTCAAAAATTAACAATCTTTCTAATTAGAACAGTGAGTGAACCTTCTCAATAATAATTTAAAAATTGCTTATTTTAATAAGCATATTAAGTAGACTTTTATCATGCAACCTCATATGTTATCTTTAGACTGTACAGTTTGAATGAAAGAAAAGGAAAATTGTAAGATGATACACAAACGTGTAATTGTAAAAGAATGTACAACATTTTTTTTTTTTTTTTTCCTGTGTGGTAGAGTACCATGCTATTAGCAGTTATAAAACATTCTAGTAGATATGAATTTTTATTTTATGCGTTGTTGTTCACTGAAGAAAATGACAATAAAATAATTAAAAAAAAAGAATTTCAGTGTTTTGAAAGATTTTATCAGTATCATATTGGTTCTTAATGATAGTATTTAATGTACTGCCTGAAATTCTGTTGCCATAATAAGATCAGACTCTGAGTTTCTATAGCATCATGACCCTATTGGATTTTGTAATAGACTTGAAGTTCTCACATGGTTTGTTATGTAAGTTGCTGACCATCATAGCAGGCAATTTTGATGAGGCAGTGTGTTACACTGTTTAATTTCACAGTGGAGAAACAGAGACAAGGAGAAAATTACTACATTTTCTGCTGTTCAATGCAAATTATCCACAAAAACAGAGGGAATCACAGTCTCTGGGGTAACAATTTGATCTCCATTGTTTTCTTACAGATGCATTGCTTTTATTAGTCCAATCAGAATTATGTTGTCACCTTTTTCTCCCAGCTATCAATCATCAGTTAATTCTTTGAGATTTCCATTATTATTACAGAGATAATTTAGGATGGCAAGTTACTAAATATTACTGAAGACCAAAATGAGTCAATGAATTGTGGATGCCCTGTCCATGGAGACATTCACAGACTCTAAGCAATCTGATCTATCTATAGATGTCCCTGTTCATTATAGGGAGTTGGGCCAGGTCATCTATAAAAGTCATTCCCAACTCAAATGATTCTTTGATTCTATGATTCTCAGAAATGCTAATTACATTAAGTAGAATAAAGGAAAATGATATTCCTAAATTTAATTTTGAAAAATTTCCTCCCAAAAACAAGGCAAAAATTTACATGTATGAATATGGTGTTTAATTTATTAAAAAAAAAAATAGAACACCTTGACTTTATGGGCTTAAGCTGCCCAAAAGCTGCAATTAACTTACATCTGAACCTCTGAGATGGGAGAAAGTTCTTAAATAGTATGACACTCTTGTATTCCTCTTATTCACTCATAATTTAAAAGACCCTTTTTGAAAAACACTGTTATTTTCCTCATGTTGCTTGAAATTGGCAACAACCTATGTATGTTCTTTCCACTCATAGTACTACACTGTAATTTTTTTGGTAAGGTCACTTCAAATTAGACCTTAGGCACTACTAAGAGCAACTGGAATAACAGTTCAGTTATGAAAACTGCATTATTTACTATTATCAGATATAAAATTGCAGACTTTTTGCTCAAAAAGAACTTGAAAAAATCTGATAGAAAATTTGGTGAAGGAGGGTTCACTTGTATCATATTAAAACTATTTTGAGAAACTTTGCAATGTTTAAATCCCTCAAAAATGTTTTATCAAAGAGTATTTCATAGGGAAGAAAATAAGATGAATATGTATATATTTTATTTATTGAGTGACAATACATTACTGATGTATACACAAAATCTTACAATCTTCCATTAAATAGGATGTTTTATGTCCGAGACATATCTATGCTGAAATATACCCTTGAGTTTAAAATATTTTTGGTGTCTCTATGAAACAGATATCACTTAATGGATTATTTAGAAGATGTAAGAATATTGCTTTAAAACTGAAATATTTCTTGTGAATTATTTATGATTATAGCTCTGAAAATTTGACAGGAAAGAAATAATAAACAAATTAGTCCTAAATATAAATTTTTGCACCCTAGATTTTATACTTAAATTTCATACTGAAATATATAAGGAATCTACTGTTAGGCTTCCTTCTTTGTGGAGTTTTGGATTTTTACTGTTGTTCGCTTATTTGTTTGACTTTTTAAAAATATATAAATATTGAAATGCAAAGAACAGCAGACCAGAGAAGTAATGGATTTCAAAATGCACTTTATTATTGAGCAGTGTTTGCCTGATTAATTTTGATTTTTTTTTATATGTGTTATTAGTCACAATTTGCCATCATTAAAATTCATACCATGACTATATCTATCTATCTATCTATCTATCTATCTATCTATCTATCTATCTATATTTTAGAATCTACATAAGTGTTTTCAGACTAGGCTATTTAAAAGTAGATACAAATTATTTTAGAGATTATTACTTCATTACTGTATAATCTATTACTACAACAACATTTCACTGAAGGACCATCTTCATTTAAGTTAGTCTCTGGGAAAAAAATGGGGTGATATTTCATCTCATCTGAATTCATTAGAGAACAAGAAAGAAGTTCAAGACAAATGGTAGTGTGGGGGTCAGGAGGGAAAGCAAAGATGAATAAAAGGGAAGAAAAAATCTGCATACAACTTTTCAAATAAAGAATTGTGATTATAAGAAACTGAGGGGAAATTCAGCAGTACTTCTTTCTTGTTCCTTTTAGCTGTCTAATTTCTGAGGGCATTATTTTGATCTAGGATTCCCACTGACACTTGGAATAGTTTAAAAACAGTCCCGTTCTCCTCTAAGTACTCATGATAGTAGCCAAAATATTTTTAACTGATTGCACACAAGAAGAAATCACATTCAAGATTTTAGTAACAGAGAGAACAGTGACACATATTTACCTTTTAATCTAAATAAGTAGTATCCAGTAGTTGTCTTTCAGATATGCTGGAGGTTTATATATTTCATTCGGTCTTAAATAAGTTTGATTTAGAATATCTCAGAAGTGTACAGCAGATAATGGTTACCTGACATGAAAAAATATTTTCATAGATTAAATAATAACTTTATAAATAATAACAATGTTCTTCGGAAAAAAAAAAAAAAAAAAAAGTCATTTTATGACATATAGTTCAGGTTTGAACATTTTAACACTTAACATTTAACATTTTAAACATAAATATTTGAAGGCTATGGTAAAAGGATATATCCAGTTCAAATGATTCATACTGTCCTCATGTATTTTGAACTTTACTCTAGAGAAGTACATAGGTATTCACCAATCTGGTTGCTTTCTACAGTGCTATGACTAGCTAGGTAGATGATGGAAGAGCTGTGGATGTTGTCTACCTTGACTTCAGTGGGGCTAACATCTTCATGGGTAAGTTTAAGAAGTGTGAGTTAGATGAATAGACATGAGGTGGATTGAGAACTAGCTGAACAGCAGAGGTCAGATGGTTGTGATCAGCAGCAGAGTCTTGTTGGAGGCCTGTAGCTAGTGGTGTTTCCCAAGGTTGATATCGTTTCTGGTCTTGCTTAGCGCCTTCACCACTGGCCTAGATGAAGGGATAAAGTGTATCCTCAGTATGTTTGTTGATGAAACAAAGCTGAGAGCAGTGGAGCAGTGGCTGACGCACCAGAAGGCTGTGCTGCCATTCAGCAATATCTGGGCAGATTGGAGAGCTGAACAGAGAGGAACTAAATAAGGTTCACTAAGAGTAAGTGTAAATTCCTGCAGCTGTGGAAGAATAACCACATTCATCAGTACAGGTTAGGTGCTGACCTGCTGAGAAGAAACTTTGCAGAGAAGGACTTGGTTGTGCTGATGGACAACAGATTGGCTATCAGCCAACAATATAACCTTGTACCCAAGAAGTCTTAGACATTTTGCATCTTTTCCATAGTATTTTAAGTAAAACATGCAATTCAGAAGGAGATATGCATATACATGTAATTTTGCTTTTGCTTTTACTGATGACCTCTTTAAATAATGTGCCTTAAATAAAATACTTATTTTATGTATGTTCCTGTTTCAAGGTACATTTAGATCTGAGAGACAGGATGTCTCAGGAGCAGAGGCAAACAAGCATGCACTCAAGGCAGCATAGAAAGTTAAGGGTTTTATTGAACACACACAGAGGCCTCCACTTAGTTAACCCTAGTAAGCTGCAAGCAGAAACTTCCTATCAAGTGCAGTATTACTGACTGACCTTTGAGAGATGGATGAAATGCAGAGAAGGAGAGGGAGAAGGAACATATCAGTGCTGGATTCAATAGGTAGTGTCAGCAGGGTGTCTCCTGCTTCAAAGTGCACTTTTTCTTTCTTTTCCAGCACAGCCTCTCTCACACTTTTATTCTCTCCAGGATCTGCAGGGTTTTTTCCACTTGCACACTATACACCACATGGCCAACATGTGATACAGAACCTAAGTGGATCACTTGAATGCAAAAAAGCGATTGCAAAACAAGATAAACTAGCAAGGTCAGTTTCCCACAAAACAAGATAAAGGGCTGTAGCTGCAGATGTCACTTTCCTTCAAACTGTCAGAATTCTTTATTCGTTATTCAGTCAGGAGTCTTTAGGTTCCCAACACAGTGCTTCAATATATCCAAAGTCTTTACCAATGTATTCTATTAAAATCGTAAATTTTTGTATATAAGAAAGTTAGTGTTTATGTAATTAACACATCTTATTCACCTATTGAAAATAAGCATCTCAAAATAACTGCAGATTTTCTAAGCAACATATTTTTGAAGTGCTACTATGCTGATGAAATTACATTTTCATAAAAAGATTTTTTTCTTTTAACAACTAGAGAAAATCACATACTATATAAAAATATCCTTATACATCACAAAAAAATATATAGATAGAAAACAGATATGTTTTTTTTTTTTTTCTTTTTTTTTCATTTATGTTTCTACATAAAGAAGTTAGCTCTTTCTATTCCTTCTGATGTACATTTATTATACTATTAGTTTTGCCTTAAGTTTGCCTGGATTCTGATTATATTTTAAGAACTTTTAATCTATTATTTAACAATGTTTCAAGTACAACTGTACAATTTTTAAAAAGATCTCTATCATCTTTTACAAGTGGATGTTAGAAAATAATAGAATGCCTTGTTAAATTTTTGAAGAATGTGAAAATTGCTAAAAATAAGGAAAACAAATTGATGGTGGAATAATTTGCTGCTGAGATGGTGGTGTTAATGTTGCATACCACTTAGATGAATAAAATTTGAGCATGCAATTAAAGTTTAGTTCACTGATAAATTTTAACAATGAGATATTCTAAAGTACATATTAAACTGTCAACAATATTTTGGTATGAGTGGAGCAAACAACAGGTTAGACCAATTTTATTGATTTGCAAGATAACAACAAAAAAGGAAGCATACCACTCACCTTCACCCTCATAGAATTGCATGCATATCAAACAAACTTTCATGTCAAACATAAAATTGATAATGATCAATAATATTCTGTAATATGAAGTGTGGTTAACTGTAATAGGCATTGATACTGGTTCTATCTGCGATGATTTGTTATATTCACTGCGGGAGGTGAAGCAACATTTAACATGTTGATTCACCCATTTTTAAAGGACTCCAAATATTTGGGGATTAAAAAAAAAAAAAAAAAAAAAAAAAAAAAAAAAAAAAAGAGGAAATGGGCTATGTTTTCACTTCCCAAAACATGAACATCTGCTGTGGAAGCTGAGAAATTCAACAGTCTGCCATTACTTAAATAAAATTTTCCTTTCTCCTTTTTTTTTTTTTTTTTCCCTTCTCATTTCTAATTTGAACATCCTTATGCTTCTCAGGCGGAGTTTTTTACAGTATATTTTTTTTTTCCCATACACTAATCCCATCAACTGATGCTGTAATGTGAATTTTGTTCTTAGAAATAGAATGTGAGCTATTACCCAGATACCGTTACTGGGAACACTGTTCACATTATAACTTGTATGATATATTCTGCTTCATCACTTAGATCTTTCTCATGACATCTCACTAAAAATCTCACCTTTGGCCAAAATCTTAGCTGGTGTAATAGTGAGAATACTTTGATTTCAAAGGAATCACACTGCTGTGATCTCCTACCCTTTTCTCTTTGTCTCTCTGTGTGTAATATGTAAACACATACTTATCTCTGCGTATTTACTTTTATATAAATATATATCTGCACCCTATTAATAAAAAATGCTGCATTTTAAATCAGCGACATTAAATATGATTGTTTTTGTAGTAATTTTGAATGTTTTCACTTTTATTTAGTGTAATGTATACCATTTTGGCAAACCCATCCATCCAACACCACAGGTACTTTGCTACTGAGTTCACTACCTTCCAGCACAGGGAGAGAAGTTAGTAAAATCATTCTATATTTGTTTTGAACATTAATTTATACCAAATAGGAAAATCAAAAGAGCTGTTATCTATCTAGTATAACGAGAAAATTGTTAGAATAATAGAAAGATGATAATATGACTAATTTCAGATTATTCAGCAATCTCCCATGTAACTGGGCACTCAGAACATGAGGTAGTTCAAAGTGACTAAAACTGGAGCATATATATGAAAGGGGTTTCAGGAACAGTAAGAACGATTACACTTATCGCACTTTGTCTCAAAGTGTTGCCACTTTTGCAGTAAGGCTTAGATACTTGCAAATGTAACAGAAAGTCAAAAAAGAATGAATTAGACCATTGGAATTTGATGGAAAAGTATTTTTATAACTTTTTTGTTGTTGTTCAAAATTAAATCCAGAGTTTAATAGCATGAGTTTAATGACCACATTAAAGCCTCCAATTGTTGCTTTTCACAGCATAAAATTTCTAAACTCTAAGCTGTTTAGAGAACTTATATTGATACTACTTGTTTATGTTGCTTAAGGCTTACTACATTTTAGAACAAGACTACATAGCCTTTTTAGAAATCAAAAGAAATCAAAATTAACTACATTAGAAAGATCTAAAACAGAGGTATGAATTTTAAAATTTCCTTTAGTATGTTGTCTATGAACATAATGTCAGTTATAAAAAATCTTGATACTGTAGGACTCTGTAGAATCCATCATAACACAGCTCTGGTTTTCAGAATTAACATCAGATCACAGAACATTACTTTTTAGGCACAGTTAAATAAGGTTATTCTCAATTTACAGCAATTAGTACTAAAAACTAGGGTAAGCTAGAAGAATGACTGATTACCTAGAGACTGACATTTACTGTGGTAGTGAAAAATGATCTTTTCACTTCCTCTTAAATTCTACAGATTATTTTATCAGCAAATTCCTGGCTGATACAAGGTCTTGGTTTATGGACACATATTCTCAAATGATCATTTTAAAATTTATTTATTTTTAATGTTGTTAAAGTGCTTTCTGTGTAGCAGTAAGGCATGCATGTACAAAACCCTTTATCTTTTTGAACTTTGTTGAAAACACGCAAGGAGGCAGCCTGTGTTTTTCATGGTGTTCAAATAGCTACAGTATTATAGTAAGAAGGTTCACGTTTTCTCTCTGCTCAAAAGAGACAAGTGGAAAAGGAAGTATGAAATGCTGGAAGGAAAAAAAAAAAAAACAAAAAACCAGATACAGTCATTCAGAGGCTCGAATGAGAAGACATGAGGAGATCTCACGTAGCATATTATATGAACATGATCTATCTAGCTTCTCTGCCACCACAATATGGTACAGGGCATGCCACTTTTCTACTAAGAGGTTTGTTTCCTTGCACAGAGATTCAAAGAACACAAAAATTCCTTAATTTTTTGTTGCAAAGGGCTTACCTGTATCTTCTAATGTATAATGGCATGAAAATAAATCTACTTTTCCTTCTCATTTTTCTCCAAGTTGAAGTAATTCATAGGGAACTATTTATGCTATAAGAAATACTTAAAAGCTGACAGAACAATAAATAGATGTACGGCTATACAAGTGAGACAAATTGCATCACTTAAACAATTTCAGCATAGGATCAGTGGTAAAACTGGCTAGTTAAATGTACAGCATCCTTGTAGCACCCCTTGCAGTACAGTGTGAGCACAACTGGGTTACTTAGAGGTGCTTCATGAGACTGCAGTAATGACGGCAAGATGAAAGAGTATGGATATGTCTCTAGTCATAGGCCTCTTGGATTATGCATGTGTCACTGCAAATCCTTATTTATTTATTTATTTATTTATTTATTCATTCATTCATTCATTCATTCATTCATTCATTCATTCATTCATTCTCATTTTACCTTTTGCTTTGCTTCTACTTATTGTTTTGCTTCTACTGTTTCTACTAGAAGAATGTCTCAACAGTATTGCTCAGAGATTTCAGTTCTCTTCCAGTTTCTTGTTTGATTTGTGATTTTATACTTTCATATTTCCCTGTAACATATTTATCCCTTATGTAAAATATGTTTGAATTTCTTTTTTGATGCTGAATTGCTATAACCTTTCATCACTGTTTAGGAGTCACACAGAAATGCCAAAATAACCGAAGCATAAAGTAAAGTATCTCTTGGCAAACTCATTGCTGTGATGTCATACTGTCTTTCATAAATCTTTACCTTCTGTTCATGGTTTTAAAAGTAGAGTGTGGCTCATAAGGTTGTGAACCAGATGTTGTTTATACATAGGAGATGTATTCCTAACATTCCTGTGATCAACCCTTATATATATTTAGTGTCTATTTGACCAAACTTACATGTTGTCTGGGAACATGCTCTGTGAGTTCACACAGCAGTCCATACTTAAAAAGACAGGGAAAAGAAAATTGCTAAGTGCTTCCTATGAGTAATAAAAATAAGTAATACATATCAACCATAGCCAGTCCTATTACCTCCTGACAGCATAATGTACATGTTCCTTAAATCTTCTGAGATGTGCTGGCTTTCCCTTTCTTGGGTCTTCTGCTCAGGTTCTTTTTGAACAGATCATTTCCAGTTCTTTCTCCTTTTCTGAGTATTTCTAATAAAAGAATAAAATACAAAGGCCCTAGGATATGAAATGTTGATATTTCTTTTTCAGTAGGCCTTTCCAACACACCACATTGTTGTAAAATTCAGTTATATTCTTTATGAGAGGAGATTAAAGTAGCTTAAAAGAAGTTCTAAATTTGAGAAGGTGAATGATGTTGATAGCTCTGAAAGAGTGACTGACTCCCAATAGGATTATAGGTTTTGTAAGGTTGATGGGAGGCAAATTAGACCCTGCTAACCCCAACAATTTCTTACAGCAAAGAGGAATGTGAAAACCAGTGTGTCAATTTTTTTTTCCATTACACGTGGACTAAAATAAAAATCAAACTAAAATTAAGATCCGATGTCAGAATAATTGCACAGGTAACATACCACTGCATTTCAAGTTCTAAATTTTGTACACCTTTGTAAGTTTTCATGGAATTTGAATCCTATTGTCAAGAAAATATTCACAAGACATGTTTGAGAGATAAAATTAAAAAGAAGTATGTTTCTGTTTATGAAGTTAAAAACACAGAATTTTTTTTTTCCTTGGTTAATAACTCATGTGTTTAATCTTGATATTTTATTGGACAAAAGGAATATGATTTTAAATATCCTTTCCTTCACTTCCATAAAAGGCACTGGGTTTTGTTCCTTCAGTCATAATATTAAGAAAAGAAGAGAAAACAGACCTAAAATGAACCAGAAAATGAGTATCAGAGGAATGAAATTTATTATAAATTATTCACTTTAATGAGAATATCTTCTGTACTGGGATGGGAAGATGGATTTTGGTCCTGTGATCTTATGTAATAGAATCCTTAGATATTTTGTAACAGACAGGATAGGAACAGAATGTTTTTCTGTTAACCAATAATAAATCTTTAAATTCAAAGTTGCAGAAAATAACTACTAGATACAAAATATGTTTTGTAAGGCATGTAATAACAGCATGCCATTCATAAACAAAAGATCATCGAATGTAACATTTTTTCATCTTGCAGGATTGTGTCATATCTGTAAAATGCAACAAAAACAAAGAAAAGAAATTCCATTGGATGAAACAAGATTCAAAAATAGCTGTCCAGTCCCCCCCCCCTTCCCCCCCCCCCCCCCCCCCCCGCCTCCCATACACACACAGATATGGATAGATCTAGAGATAACACTGTGATGGTATGTGATTCTGGTTACCATAACTGGTGCTGATTAGCTAGAAAATTATTTGGCACAGAAACTGTGTAGAAATAATATCAACTGCTCAGGGCATCATGTAGCTCAGGAACCACTTCTACAAACACTTTCCATTAAGTCTGAATCTAATTTCTCCATTTTAAGGATGAATTTATAGTTTCTGAATTGACAAATATATATTAAAAGACCTGAAATGAACTCTTAATAAATCCATGGAATAAATTCTTGGTTGCTCCAAGATGTAGCTACAGGCATTTGTTAGAAATGGGAGATTTTGTGCTTGTTATTTATTTATTTATTTATTTATTTATTTATTTAAAAGAGATAATATTTTAAAAATAATATCAGTATTTATCCTGGATTTCTTTATTAATATGTTAATATAACAAAGTTAGTGCTCAGTTCTGTCCATAAGTTCATGCTTCCCCAGATTTTCTGTTTGATTACCTGAAGCTGGCTGCTTAGTATTTTAATGAAAATTATAGTTTTCCTAAATAAACAAACAAAAAACCATAATTGTTGATGTGTATTCATGTATTAGCTTATATTCCTCAAATACTTCTGTTTTCAATGAAGAGAGACAAACCACTTGAGTAAAAAAAAATCAGATTCAGTGAATACAGGTTCTTGCTCTAAAGGAATCTCACCTGTTGGATTTCAAGTCTCTAAAATAGGGAAAAAGCTAGCACAAATCATTGGCAGGGCTTCTGTCGAGATTTTTACAGGCTGGCCCAGCCTGGTTCCTTTACTAGCAGGCCAGAGGGATCCACAGACCTGCACCTCTGGAAAGAGGAAATGGGATCCCAAAATAATTAAAAACAGTGGCAATGATCTAAGAGAAAACAAATCAATTTACTAAATACGGTATTGGAATGCAAGATAACAACTATTATAAAATATAATTAGAATTGAAGCTGATAAATCAAATATAATGCAAGTGTCTGAATGGTGGGAAGGCCTCACCATAATGCCTCCACCACCTCCCTGGGCAGACATTCCAGTGCCTGATTACTCTCTGAGAGAAATAGTTCTTCCTTATGTCTAATCTAAACATCCTCTGATACAACTTGTGGCTATTTCCCCGTGTCCTTCTCATTGCCTGGGAGAAGAGGCCAAATCCCTCTTCACCACAACCTCCTTTTAGGAGGTTGTAGAGTGCACTGAGATCTCCCCTGAGCCTCCTCTTCTCCAGACTAAACGATCCCAGCTCCCTCAGCCGCTCCTCATTAGACTTGTGCTCCAGACCCCTCATCAGTTTTGTTGCCCTCCTCTGGACATGCTCCAGGACCTCAACGTCTTTCCTGTAGTGAGGAGCTCAAAACTGAACACAGTACTCAAGGTGCGGCCTCACAGTGCTGAGTAGAGGAGTATGATCACCTCCCTGCTCCCGCTGGCCACACTATTTCTAATGCAGGCCGGGATGCCATTGGCCCTCTTGGCCACCTGGGCACACTGTCGGCTCATGTTCACCAAGCATCAACCAACACCCCCACATCCCAGGTCAATTGATTGATGACATCAGGGTTAGAGGCTGCCTGGGCTCTATAGATCATGTAATGACAGAGTTCATATTCCTGAAAGATATCAAACGCACAAAGAATAAAATAAGAGTTTAAAGTTTAGGAAAGCCAAATTCCAGCTCCTCAGAAAGCTATTCAACAAAAACCCCTGGGAATCTATGGCTTAGTTTCAGCTGGAATGGAATTATGTTCTTCAGTGTCTGACACAATGCTATGGTTTTGTTCTAGGAAAAAAAAAACAGAAAAGTCCGAGAGACCATGTTCTCCTCTAGTGAGCAATACAAACAGGCAATGGACAAGAAAAAAGTGAGTCATAGCAGGTCATAGGAAGCAAGCCTCACTTGTTGTCTTTATAGCAATATGACAAACAGAATATTAATTGCAAGGGAGTTGAACTAGATCATCTTTAAAGATCCTTTCCAACTCAAGCAATTTTATGATTTTGTGATTTTAAATACGACTTTAATAATTTTATGGACTTTATTTATTACTAGGTTCACAAGTGATGTGGTACAAAGATTGGCTGGAAAAACTGAGAGCTGTTGCCAGCTTGTAGCTGTAGATATCCTGAATTATTGTCACATTTAATTTACTCATCTTACTGGACATTTTTGTAGTACTCTGGAAATTCATGTGAAATTAGAAGAGCATGTTCTTCTTGCACCACAATGGCATTTTTACTACCTAATGAACATATTATCTGTTTTGAAGTTATTATTCAGTTTAAAAAAAAAAAAATTAGATACACTTTAGGACTTGGATATCAGTTTAGAACTCAGTTTCAGAAAAGGCTAGAACATAAGAAAGAGGCAAATTTATAAACCTGAATACATGACTTCAGCCAAGTTCATGCATTTACAAATTGTTCTCAAGCTTAGGGCAACTTTTGCCATGACATGAGAGACTTTGCAATGAGATTCTGGGCTAAGGCATTATTAAGCTCCTTGAACAGGTTGACTTTCTGCTGGCCATCCAAGTTTCAGTTGGATGAAGAGAGATAAAATCCTGCTCCTGAACACAGTCTCTGTGTTTCTAACTGATATATGTTGACACTTTCATTTATTGATATGCGATTTTACTACAGGTGAAAGTTCTTCCTCTGGGATCTTTGAGTTGCTGACTACAATTCTGACTTGTCTTTTTTCTTGTCTTGCACAGAAATATGAAATCTCTCATAGGTTTTTCTTAGAATTTTGCTGTACCTTTATACATCTGAGCCAAGGTTATGCAGCTGGGCTTTACTAACGGTAGGTCATAGACAACTGAAGCTCTGCAGAGAATTTTATATTCCCATTCTCCTTCTCCTCTCCACCCCACATTCTCCTACTTGCATACTTAGTTTTCATTAAGCAACAGCACCTTGAAACTGACAGCTAGTTATTTCTTCCAGATATATTCTGGCATCCGCTTCCAGGACTGCCATCTCTTAAGACCTTTAGACATTCCATGAAGGCACTGTCAAATTTACAAAGCAGAATTTTTTGTTTAAATACTTTAATCCTGTCATGTTTTTGTGATTTTTTTAATTATCCATATTCCACACCATAACATCATGTAGTACACTGGGAATTAAAGCTTTAATGCTCCAGTTCTGTGGATTGTAGATAGTTCCAGGGTACCTTTCATAGAAGAGAAGAACTACATCTCTCAGAAGACTTCACTGTTTTTTTTTTCTGTTTTCTATTCAGAAGAAAAATGAGAGATTGCTAATTTCTGGAACAGGCTGCCCAGAGAGCCTGTGGATGATCTGTCCCTGGACTGCTCAAGACCAGGTTAGGTGGGGCCCTGAGCAGGTTGGCCTAGTACCTGATCCTAGTACCACATCTAGATTTTGGTGGCCCTGTTTGTGGCAAAAGGGTAGGAATATGTTGATTCTTGTGATCTCTTCCAACCTAAGCTATTCTATGATTCTATGAAAGATAGAACTGCTCACAAGTCACAAGATTGCCCCTCCTTTTTTTCTGCATTTTTTTGTCTCTGTGGTGTGTGCTCCCTAGCCATCGCACATTCAGCATTAGAGTAAGGCATTTGGTTTTGGACACTGCCATTTTATTTGACTTGTTTTCTTCAATTTCAGTTATATTGTAATATACTGTGTATCTTGCTCTGTCCTGTCCCAGAAATCAATATATATATAGATATATATATATGTATTCTGTCACCTCTCTTCCCAGATTCCACAATTCTTTTATTTCCTGAGAACACTGCTGTTGTCATTCAAGAAAGAACTTCTGTACAAGTTTTAACATGTGTGTCCTTAGATACAGCAAATAAGTACTATCTAAGTCAGGATGACCATCCTTGAAACTGCTAAAGTGATTAAGGAAAGGAACTCCTATTCACAATATAATGATTAAATTTGTCTTTGAAGATAGGATCATCATGAAAACACATGTAGTTAATTATCATGATTAGTGTAGCCTGCAGGTGGAGAGATTAGCCCTATCTTTAACTGACAAATGGTAGGCCCGAGGTTACATCAGAATAGCATGTAACTGATAAAAATAAGTATAGAAAAGCTTCATGAAAATGCTGGGTCCTGCTAGTTTTGTGGAAGACTAGCTTCAACCCAAACTTACACAAGTTTGCAATAAATCAGTATCTTATCTCTGTGTGAGATTGGCTTACTGCATGCTTGGTAACAAATTCACCTTTCCGATAACACCTCCTTCAGGAAGATTGTTTCGAATGGGATTGTGTTTCCTTTTGTCAAGTAAATGAATTAAAGCAAACAAAGCATTAATGATAATATGACCTTTGCATGAAAGTATTCATTTCTTAATTTTCCATTTAGATAGATTCGCCATTGTGATACTTTCAGTACCAAGAGGAGCAATCTCCAGAGAGAGATCCTTCCTCATGGCAGTCTGTGGGATAAAGAAGGTTGTTGTATTGCTAATGAGTGGTAAAACTCAACAATAACTTGAGCCAGATGTATAGACCTACAAGGCACCTAACCCTTACATGTGACCAGTCTTGACTGTGCAAGAAAACTGTTGTGTTTGCTGGTATAAAAGATGGTAAGCATCTAGAATCAATGCCTTCTGTTCTGCATTAGTGAAAAAGTCCACAGCTCATTTACCTCTCCAGCAAGAGAATCCAAAGCAGACCTGCAATAGCATTCAGCTCTTAAATGGAGTCTAGGAGAGGTGGAGCCAGCTCCACCCCTTCTGGTCACACAGGTGAATTGCTTTCACTTGTGCTCCCATGGCTGACTCATTGCTTGCCTCAGGTGATCAGTAGAGGCTCAAGATATGATTCAGAAGTTCCCAAAAAATTAGCGAAGTAAAAATAATTGAAACAGTATTCAGATAACTACTGAAGTGAATATTCTATGTGGAAATACAGAAACCACACCACACCTTACTTGTAAGAAAAGTAGCAACATATTTCTTGATATAATATGGTGTTTTAACAGACAAGACAGAGACTTAACAAGATTTGAGACAGCTGGATACTTATTTACAATATAGAAGTTAGGGCTAAACACACACTCATCCTGCAGACTCCTTTAGAGTCATGAGGTTTAGAGTGGACTTCCTTGCTTTCTAAACTCCTTGAAGCACAGAGATAATGAGCCTACGTGTGGCTGAATCTATTCCTATTCCCAGACTTGGCCAACGGTCTATGCTGAAGGGCTTATGTGAGAACAATCTAAAATTGAATCTTAGTGAAGCTAACAAAGCTTAAAACTATTGGTTTTATTGCTTACAGAAGATCTGTATTGGCAGAGTCTCTTGACATGAAAGTGTAATGGAACCTGTAATGGATCTCTGCGCAAGCGTAACTTTGAGAGGCATCCAAGCTTGAGGAGAACTCTTGTCACAAAACCAGCTCCCATACATGACAGCTCAAGGAACTCACGTGCTGCTTACTACTTATTGGGTAAAATGTTTGGCTCATAATCATAATATTTAGCACATGCTCAATTAGTACATGTTGAATCAGGTGTATGCTGTCTGTCCTTTGAGCACCCAGTCCTAAGCAAGGTCTTTGACACCTCATGTAACATCCAGACTGAGCAAAGAAGTAGGGGTATGGAGTAAAGCACATTGTTATATGTGCTGTTTCATGGAACCAGATTGAATAATATCTTTTATACTTGGTCAGAAAATGTTATTTTATTAAGTAACACACACACACAAAAGACACATTTTGAAATAATGTGAAATAGCTATGACTTTGTTTTCCACTAAATTCATATGAATGAATTATCTATCTGTTTGTCCGTCTATCTATCTATGTTTCTATCTGGGTCTACTAATTAATTTATTTATTCACTGTTATGCAGAAGATGGTTTAATAAATTGACTTTTCTGGCAATATCATTAAAAAAAAAAAAGTTTTGTTTTTCAGAGTTCACTGAGACGAGGCCTAGTTTAATGAATTGGAATCTGTTTAAGAAAACATTAATAATTAGGTTTGAAGAATATATGCAACTTTGCATATATATTTATCAACTGTGATTCAGACAACATGAAAAAAGATTAACTTTCAATGAATTTTTATCCTTAAATATAGTAGTAAGTAGTAGGCAAGCAGTTCCAGGAAGTACTGTACTTCTTGAAACAATTTTTCCCTGCACAGATATTAATTTACAGCATAGAACTTTCAATTTATGCCATGGATTATAATCATCTTTACTTATCCAATAGATGAATCAAATCCCTTACGAAAGTCAAAATATCATTTTGGAATACAAAATCCTAATGTAAATAAGGCTGTTATCTTTACGCTAACCAGGCAAATTTCCAGGAAATCAACAGTGAAATCTGGTGCATTGTAAAGGAACAAATTTGTCAGTAGTCAGTAACTCCTGCACAATCTTTTAGATTCTGTGGGAGGAAGGTTGGAGACAGGAAGAGATGTTTTGAAGATGATACCTTACTAATATCCAGAACTTTGAACTCCTAATTTTATTTTATTTTATTATTATTTTTTTTTTATGTAATGGCATGAATCACTTCTTTGATGGACAAGAAAGGGAGGTTTCCTTTTTTTTCATCATCATGAGTTAGTATTTGTAAAAAATAACAGGACCTGCAGAGATTGCTGAAAATGGTTCTAAACACTCATTCTCATTTCAGCTCAAAAATTATCTCTACAGAGGGGCTTCTTTACCATGCCATAATTAAAAGAAGAGTGGCCAGCAGAGAGGGGTAGGTGATTGTCCCCTTTTGCTTGACTCTTGTGAGGCCCCATCTGCATCCAGGCCTAGTGTCCCCCGCACAAGAAAGATGCAGAGCTCTTGGAGTGTGTCCAGAGGAGGGCCACTAAGATGATCAGTGGGCTGGAGCACCTCTCCTATGACAAGAGGTGGAGGGAACTGTGATTGTTTAGCTTGGAGAAGAGAATGTTCCAGGGAGATCTCATTGTGGCCCTCCAGTACTTGAAAGGAGTATACAAATAAGAGGGGGAACAATTGTTTACTTGGGTAAACAATTATATTGATACATTGATATTGATAGGACAACAGGGAATGGTTTTGAACTAAGACAGAGGAGGTTTAGGCTGGATATTAGGAGGAAGTTTTTGATTCAGGGGATGTTCATGCACTGGAACAGGTTGCCTAAGGAGGTTGTGGATGCCACATCTCTGGAGGCATTCAAGGCCAGGCTGAATGTGTTTCTGGGCAGCCACAGAGGGGTTGAAACTAGATGATCATTATGGTCTTCTCTGCTTGGTGTCATCTGCAAAATTGCTGAGGGCACTCAATTCCATTGTCTATGTCACTGATAAAGATGTTGAAGAACACAGGTCCCAAGATCGACCCTTGGGGGACCAACCATTTGTGACCAGCCTCCACCCAGATGTAGATCTTATCACAACCCTTTTGCTGCAACCAAAGTTTAATCCACTGAGCAGTCCATCCTTCAAATCCATACCTCTCCAATTTAGAGAGAAGGATGCAGTGAGGGACCATGTCAAAGGTTTTGCAGAAATCCAGGTAGATGACGTCCATCAACCTTCCCCTGTCCACCAGTGCTGTCACTCCATCATAGAAGGCCACCTGATTGATCAGGCAAGATCTGCCCTTGGGAAAGCCATGTTGGCTGTCTCGGATCACCTCTGTCTCGTGTGCAAGTTAGCATGGTAACCAGGAGGATCTGCTCCATGATCTTCCCAGGCACAGAGGTGAGGTTCACTGGCTTGTAGTTCCCCAGGTCATCTTTTCTCCCTTTCTTTAAAATGGAAGCAATCTTTTCCTTTTGCCTGTCATGCGGATTTCACCAGACAGCCATGATTTATCAGATTTGATAGACAGCTGTCTCACTCCGATTTATAGGAGGGAGAGGAGGTTCTTTTAATATATATATACCTGATGGCAAGATTAAGACACAGAAGGTCAAATGTTAGCCTGACCAGTTTATTAAAAATCTTAGTCTTTTAGGGAGATGGAGAAGGGAAGACAGGCAATAGAAAAGATAGGGAATAAAAGCAAAGAATCTTTGGAGAAAGCAGGAAAGAGAGTTACCACAGTGGGTCAGGTGTTGTTTGTAGTTCAGACGTTGATGTTCAGTAGTATGGGTTATTGGGGGTTGATGTTTGGTTGACAATGACAATAACAAATTTTTCGCTTGACAGTACAAACTTATTTATAAATAAATCCAAAGTGGTCGAGTCACCTCTTGGAGTGACAGTTTCTTGTCTTTTGGATCTCTGCAGAAACTCCTTTTGCTTTCATCTTCTGGACCTTGCCGGCAGACAAGATGGAGCAGGATGTATCATTTGTATGATACCATAATTATATGACCATTTGTATCTTGCCTTCAAAGGGTACAATGATGTCATCCCCGACTCTCCTGTGCCAAGCTGGTATTTGCACAAGCCAGCCTTCCACCAGTAGACATTCTCCTCTAAAGGCAAGCTGCTCCCAGTAAATGGGAGCCTGGGCTGTAGTGACCATGCTTTGATGGAATTTGTGACGTTCAAGAATGCAGGCCTGACAAAAAGCAGAGATAGAACCCTGTGTAGGAGAACAAACTTCCAGCTGCTCAAGGAACTGCGGAGTGGGGTCCCCTGGGAAATTGTCCTTAAAGGCATGGGTACAAAAAAAGCTGGCAGCTCTTTAAGGACACCATTCTGAGAGTGCAACAGTTCTCCATCCCCGAGCAGAAGTCAAGCAGGGGAGGCAGGTGACCATCGTGGACCTGCAGCTTAAACTGCAGGGTTAGTAAGTGCAGGACAAGAGGAAATGGTTTTAAGTTGAGGGAGGGAAGATTTAGGTTGGATGTCAGGGAGAAATTCTTTGCAGAGAGAGTGGTGAAGTACTGGAACAGGCTGCCCAGAGAGGTTGTGGATGCCTTGTCCCTGGAGGTGTTCAAGGCCAGATTGGATGGGGCCCTGGGCAGCCTGGTCTAGTATTAAATGGTGAGGTTGGTGGCCCTGCATGTGACAGGGGGGTTGGAAATTCATGATTCTTGAGGTCCCTTCCAACCCTGGCCATTCTGTGATTCCGTGTGATTCTGGCTCTGTAACTATTGTAATGAAGAAAAGTCCAAAATTTTCTGGGGGAGAAAAAAAAAAAAAAAAAAAGGTCTTATAAAAGAAAACACGGTATTAAACTTACAGAGATCAATAGATCAATGCAAAACTTTTTTCTACACTACCAAATTTAGAAAGATAGTATTTTGCAGAAAGTCTACAAATCTTTTTCAGCCAAGATGATCTGGTCAGAACCCTTTGCTTTTGGCTAGAAGCTCACTTTCCACGGCATTTCTTGTGATAAGATTCTGACTTATTTAGGAGATGAGAGATGAGTGTCACCGTGTGATAGTCAGCATCACTTTGTGGACAGTTTTACATTTGAAAGCATTCAGAGATCTTTTCTGACCTTGATGATTCTATGATTATTTGATTCTATGTGAAGATATTATCATAGAATCATAGAATCCTAGAATGGCCTGGGTTGAAAAGGACCACAGTGATCATCTAGTTATCAACCCTTTCAAAGAGTTGATTCCCCTCTTGTTTGTAGGCTCCCTTTAGATTTGAAAGTCTGCAATGAGGTCACCCCGCAGCCTTCTTTTCTCCAGGCTGAACAAACCCATCTCCATCAGCCTGTCTTCATAGGGGAGGTGCTCCAGTCCCCTATCATCTTCGCGGCTCTCCTCTGAACCATCTCCAAGAGCTCTCTGTCCTTCTTGTACTGGGTGCTCCACATCTGCTCTAGTGCAATTCTAGAATTATCAGTGGTATAGATAGAAATATCAGACTATCATTGTCATTAGTGAGTATCCCCAGAAAATAGAGTATAATTTTGTAGATTGAGTCTGTAGACTTTGTACAATTATATTTTCTACAAAGATTGCAAAAAAAATCTGTAACTGAGTAGTACAGGCAGTGCTACTCATGCAGTTGGAAAACAGTGGACTGAATAGTTAGTAGGGAAAGAACTGGTCTGTGACCTCTGAAACACAAGTTTGAACTCAATTTTATCTTCATTTTTAGTGGGCATTAGGTCAAAAGCAAAACTAATCAAGTATATAGGTACAACATAGTACATGAGAAAGCAACGGAGTTACGACTCTCATCTATTTTCCAGGTGGTGGAAGAAGAGAGACACAGGAAGGGAGATAAAGGTTAAATATTATTAGCTCCTTTCTGTGAAGAAACCATCATTTCTCTGAATTAAAAAATAACTTCTAGTTCAAATTCTTGTTTCAGGTTCAACCTCCAGTGGCAGAGCTCATATGTGAAATAGAAGTATCTTTAACATTTTAAATTCCACCCTTTCCCTAACAACTAAGATTTTCCCTCATACATATATATGATAATCAACCCTATTCCTGCCATAGCATACTGTTCGAAATTTTGTAGACTGTAATTTGTAAATTAAAACTCTAAAAAAGCATCGTGATCTTCTCTTAATTCCTGTTCTTTGTATTTCTTTCCTATTTCCTTTCTTTTCACTTATGTAAGCTTCAATAGGAAAGTAAGCTCATGATTTGTTTGATGCTTTTCAGAACTTCTGCTTTAATGTTTTCTTGGATAGACCATCTTTGTCTTATAGCATTGCCTGATCTACCAAACTTTTCATTTTACACACCACCATTCTTAACTTCTTCTCCCTTTTTCACTGTGGCGAACATTTCCTAAATACAGTTCTCCTTTGTATGATGCTGATTCTTTTTTTTGGAATAAGAAAGAGATTCTTCAATATTTAGCTTAATTTGGAGCATTATCTCAAGTTAAGAATAGACTGTTGGATAGCTCATACAAAGAAAAAGCCTTTTTTAATTCTAAAATATGTTACGTTTTGTATTTCTTCATTTTTTGCTCACTAGGAACCTGGCTTGTTTCCTGCTCACTTTTACTTGTTTCTGCTTTCTCACACACATTAAAAACCTGGATAAATAATGTCAGAGACCAAAAGACAAAGAAAATTTTAACTGATCTACTCATAAAAGTATTTGTAGGCTGTGATGTAAAAAAATGAAGATAGAAATGTGTATTTTATAAAGATCAATTAATTGTTGTTAAGAATACTTCTATAATACAAGCATTTAAACTATTAAAATATCTACATAGGATTTTCAGCTTAGAGATAGATCAGATGTTCAATAAACATGTTCATTATTATTAAAAGACAATTTATCAAGAAATAATAATAATGAAAAATTTTGGTATACTCTTTTAAAAATACCTTGGCAGAAAAGATTCTTCAAGCCTAGTCTATAGTACTCCCCAGCATTTACCCATCTAAATGACTTCCAGCTTCCACCTTCCTTCCCTCCTCTCTCTCCCCCATCCAAAATTTTATGTTTTACTCCAATCTAAATAGGTTAAGATTAAAAGAGTGAAACACTTCCTTTTCTATCTAATATATGTTGAAAGGTATTAGTGTTAAACTGTGAATCTAAAAGCTTCACAACAAAAATACATGCCATTTCAATCTCTCAGTATTACTTTTATGAAGTAATCTTTCCCCAGCCTAGTAAAATGTCCAAAATTTTGAGAAAGGTCAATAAATCTACAGTTTAATTTAAAAGTATATTAAATAAATAAATAACATTAATATGTTTTGTACGGCTAAATGAATAGCACTGTAATTTTCTTTTGTGTGGCAGTGATCTTCATGCTACTGAGAAAGTAGACGTACATCAGATTCTCTGTACGAAATACCTTTGTTTTCCTTTTTTCCTCCTTATTATTGTTTTATATTGGCCTGTCCAATTGAATGTAACACATACAGCAAATGGACACAAACAAATAAAGCTTTTAGAATAAAAAGATCTTATTCTAAAAGCTGATCTTCAATGAGGTATATATATATAGAGTGTATATATACATATATATAGGGTATATATATATAGGGTATATATATAGGGTATATATATATAAGGTATATATATATAGGGCATATATATATAGGGTATATATATATATATATATATATATATATATATATATATAGGGTGATGGAGCACTGGAACAGGCTGCCCAGGGAGGTCACGGGGTCTCCTTCTCTGGAGATGTTCAAGACCTGCCTGGATGCTGACCTGTGCGACCTGCTGTAGGGAACCTGCTTTGGCAGGGGGGTTGGACTCGATCTCTGGAGGTCCCTTCCAACCCCTGCAATTCTGTGATTCTATGTATATGTGGATATATGTGCATATGTGGATATGTATATCTCATATGTCAATGTAACTATCTTTTTCTTGCATTTCATGAAGTGAACTAATATTCTTGACCTCACATTCTGTCATACTCTGTTTTTTTGTTATTTTGCACTTTGCCAAAAGATCAGGAGAAGTGATTACTGATGTGTATACACACACACATAAGTACTACAAATAGCAGACTTCATTAATTGATAGATTGAAAAAGCTAGAATCACAGAGGACTGAACACAAAGTCTCAGCTGGTTCTTGAAAATTCTATTTTACATGAATCAGAGATTTATTTGCTTAGTAGTTTTAAGTTAAACTAGTTCAGAAATATTTTGCACTTTGCCAGCTCTTGGAAAATAAAGATAGTTTACATAAATGAGCCTCTTGGAGTCATATTTATTTTAAGAATGCAGAACACAACACTGAAAATACCTTTTTTGGAAACAGAATACTTTCATTATATGTTCTATATATGAACATATAATGATCTATATGTTCTATATATAGAACATATGTTCTATATGTTCTATATGTATGTTCTAAAGTTTCCATTATTTAATTAGATTTTTATGTAGCTTTGTAAAAATAGAGCTAAGAACATCTACTGAATTTTCATCAAAATACTGGAATAGGTAATTTTTTTTTTAACATAATCCTTTAAAGCACAGATCATTGTGATGCTTCAGAATTTCTTGCAGAATAAGAATCCTGAACATTGCTGGCACTGCAATTGTTCAATTCATCTTCAGTTTTGAAATGCAGTGTCGCTATTTTTATATGTTCAAAGACACGTTAATATAAGGTAAATGAGATATAGAGTGGTTTGAATAACATTGTACTGAGGACATAGCCTCAATTTTATAAAAAGATGCTCTACTTTCACCGAAAGAATATTACACTTAAATTAGAAGTGAAATTTAAGTTCTGTCACTGAAATGAAAAATGTTTGATACAGGATGGCATAACTTTTAGAAAAATTTTGAAGTATCTCTCGGCTATGAGATCTTATGAGACAAAACACAAAGTTTTCATGAACCAAAACAGAACTTACAGATGTAACCAAGCCTTTTTGGATTTCAAAAGTATCTGTCTGAAATGTAATCAAAATGGTCACTTTGAGAGTGTGAGTGTTATGCAGTGTTACTCTTGTCATAGCAACAGCTTATAGCATGGTAAAACATGGGTCTTGAAAGAATCTGTGAACCCTTGCAACCACATCAGGAATGATTGGTTGCTGATTAGAACTTTTTCTTAATTTATAGATTAGCATTATATGACAGAAAAAATCCTTTGACTTTGTGACTAAGTCTAAGGTAAGTGCAGTCCTTTTCATTCCTTTCTAGGTTTATAAGAGACTCATGAGAAGGTAGATTCCAAGAAATTTTACCTGACAAAATAAAACATTTAATTTAACTAATAAAAAGAAGAAGAAAAGAGATATTAATTCTCATTCTGCTTAGTTCAGCAACTAAAACCTGTTGTGAAGCACTGATTTAGATGATGGAAAATTAAAATCATAAATCTGCATTTCACAAAAGACTACTCATTATGAAATAGGAATAAGAATCTTTCTCATTTTGTCCTATTGTGAAAACCATGACACAAATGGCAAGTTTTTGAAAATATTTAACATGCTTCTTGTATGAAAAGCAGCAGGAAAAAAGTGCTCTGACAGCATCTCCATTTCCTTTGCAGGTGGCACAAATGCTTTAGGTACCATCTGGTTGCAGTCAAGTTTTTGAGAATGTCTGATTATTTAAGCTCATGATTTTTGTATGGGCAAATGTCTAATATACAGAATTATTAATAAAGTATTGGACCTCAAGTGATTCAGATATGTCTGGTTGATGCAAATTATAAGATGACATTCTTCTGAATGTGAAACCTTACAGAACCAATTTTGTGGCTTAGGCCATTAAAGATCCAGAGGAAACCAGGACAGCACAGATTCTAATTCTAAATCAAAACCAGATACCTTTCCTATCTTCAGCTGAAGGCAATCTCTTCTTTAGCATGCATTCATTCTGTAATACTTGCAGCAGGTATAAATCCCTAATATTCTCAAGAATACAATGCATTAATGATTGCATGAAAGGACATAATGAGTTGTCTTCTGTCCGCTAATACAGCAGCTGTAAGAAACTTAGAATATTCTTAAAGAGAAATATTTAGAAGAAGTCTATGTGTTGGTTTTTTTTCATATTAAAACAGCAATAAACATATATATATTATACTAGAGAAAACTTGATTGCTCAACATACCTTATTGACTTACAGGACTGAATGATGGGTAGAAATGGACAGCTAAGCTGTGCTTAAATGTTACTTCCTTTCAGTGCGATTGAAAGATCTTTAGCATTTCTTGCTTGAGCGTCACTTGTTACTCATGACTTGCAGAGACAAAACCTTTGGTTGTGGTGCAAAAGTTTTATAAACTAACAAAAAAGTTTCCTATACGGTCAAAGTAATATAATCAGATAAGGCAATGAACAGAAAGATGGCACTAACATTATGCAAAGCTTTTCATCTGCAGATCACTAGTTCAAATTCAGCATAAGTTTATAGCAGTTAAAAGTAATCAAGATGACTGGTAACGTATCTGAAATGTTGTTGACTTTTACATCACAAAAGAAATCTACACAATTTTTTTTTTTTGTCAGGGTCAAATGGGCCACACCTGCTTCTATGACATAAGAGAGTTGAGGCTGAGAAGCAGACAGTGTAGGAAAACATGCTTTATTTTTACTGATCTCTTACACTGATGAAAGGAAATGCCTCTCTCCAGAGATTTTAAAGACTTTTTTCAAAGTACTTTATTGATCAAAACAAAGTCATAATATTTCTCTTATATACAGGCGTAAAAAAACCACTTCATTTTATTTTATTTTATTTTTTTTTGTCAGACCAAAAGGAAAATTCTCAAGCTTCAAAGATACTTTGATACAGAAATTTGTGTTTGTTTTCCTTTATAGGAATTTTGTCATAGATGGAACATCCAATTGAACTGAGCTTAAGCAGAAATTTTACATTTAGAAACTATTAAACAATGTTTATGTCTGTGTTACAGGACATAAAGCCACATTTTATCTCTGCAATTGTACTAGGCAATAATGGAATTGTATCACAGAAGACAGGCTCTCATTAATAAATAAAATTTTAAAAAGAGAAAGAAAAATCAACAAACTGAAAAGAAAATAAACACAAAAGAAAGAACAATAATAAAATACATATTAATAAAAGAAAAACACTGTTGCTCACTCCTCCTCCCCTGTGGGGTGGGGGAGAGAATTAGGGAAAAAAAAACCCAAAAAAGCAAAAAACAAAAACCAGAACACATGGTTTGAAATAAAACTTCTTACTACGATAGAGAAAAGGAAAAGGATCATAGTTTTGACTACATATATACACATATGAATGTGTATAAAAAGTAATGCACAAGCAGTTGCTTACCGCTCCAAGACCAAGCTGAGCATTGGAAGAGACGAAATGAACTTCCTTCAAAACTCCTTTTGCTTAAGGTCATGTGATATAGAATATCTCTTTGGCCAGTTTAAGACAACTGTCCTAATTCTGTTCTATCCCAGCTCCTTAGGCCCTTTTCTGAGTGTGTTTTTTTCTCTGTACAACACAGCTTAGCAGCAACTATAAACATCAGTGTGTCATCAGTATTGTTCTTCTCCTATAGCATAGCATCGCAGCAGGAACTCTGAAGAAAACATTTCCATCCCAGCTGAAATTAAGACCACCACAAATATGTCTCCAGAGATAATCTTAATTTTGTGATTCCCTTGAAAATTTCTCATTACTTATAATTTTTTGATTTGTCTTATTCTTTAGATATCTATCATAAGTACATAGGAAAATTGCAGCTTCATCTAAACTTATTGGAAAACATGCTGGAGTGACATATACTATGCTTTTGATACTGTCTCCCAAAACATCCTCAATGTTAGTGTGATGAAATTTAGAACAGACAAATGACAGGGAGAAGAGCTGAAAACTCAGCAAACTTCAGGACTTAAAGGGCTCTGATAAACAATAAAAACCCACCTGGAAGTTAGTCACTAGGGATGTACTCCCTGATCAAAACTGGGGAAAATACTTTAATGCTTTCATCAATGATCTGGATAATGGAGCAGAGTGCGCATTTAACAAACTTGCAGATGACAAAAAACTGAGTGACTGATACACTAGTAGGTCATTGTGCCACCCAGAGGGACACAGAATAGTAGAAGTGGAAAGACAAGAATCTCATAAAATTAAGCAAGGAGAATAACAAAGTCCTGCACTGAGAAAAGAGCAAGTCCAGATGCCAGTGCATGTTGGAGGCCACACAGCTGCAAGAATCTGGTAGAAAAGAAACTGAGAAACATGAGCCAGCAACATGACAATTGAATGCTGCAAGCAGGAGGAGCTTGCAGTTCACTACATTAATCCCAGTCCCTCCTAATTAAGACTCTGAATGATGTCAAGGTGTTGATTAAGCAAGCCTAAAGACTGAATGGTAGCCAATATCGCTCTGGTCTAGAGTGCTTGAAGGGCTAGAAGGAGTATCGGGGAAATTACAGGCCAGTCAGCCTCATCTCTGTCCCAGGAAAGGTGATGGAACAACTTGTTCTGGATGCCATTTCAAGGCAGTTGGAATAGAATTGTGTCCAGTTCTGGGCTCGAACAACAACAACAAAAAAGACATACATCACTTGGGAAGAGTCCAGTGGAGGGTCTTAAGGATAATAAAGGGTCTGGAGCACCTCTCCAATGGGGAAAAGCTGAGCAATCTGTGTCTGTTCAGTCTTGAGAAAAGACAACTGAGAGGGAATCTGATCAATGCCTACATGTGTCAAATGTGTAAGAGGCAAAGGGACAAGGCCAAGCTCTTTCCAACACTGTGTGGTGATAGGACATGGGAGAACCGCCACAAACTGAAGCACAGAATGTTCCACACAAGCATGCATAAGAACTTCTTCATGGTAAGGGTTGACAGAGCACTGGGACAGGCTGCCCAAGGGGGTTATGGATTCTCCTTCACTGGAGATATTCAAGATCTGCCTGGATGCTTTAGTAAGGGGGTTGGATATGATGATCTCCAGAGGTCCGCTGCAGCCCCTTCAATTCTGTGAAAAGCGTGCCTTTATTTATTAAAAGAAGTGGGATTGATGGGCAAGGTGGGGGGGGGGGGGGGGGGGGGGGGGGTAGAGAGAGAGGGAAGAGAGAAAAAAAAAAAAAAAAAAGAAAAAACATATCACTACTGCAGATCCCATAATGTCCTGAGGGTCTATCCTCCCTCTTCTTCTCCTTCAGTGGTGACCAGCTCTGAGGTTGGTAATGCCTGCTGACAAATCTTTAGTGTGTGCATGTGGAACTCAATAGATCACCACAAGAGAACTGCTTTGCTACATATGAAATACTGACTCAGAATCAGATTGTCTACAAATGATTTAGTACCAGATTTTCCATGAATATGAGTTACACAGCGTTCAGAAAGTTCTTAAATATTTTAAAGAATAATTTAAATACACATTACTGTTAAAAGCATATTCCTTATAATCCAAAGATGTAAAATTAATTAAGCTAACTTCATGTAGATATAAGAAAATTGAGCCTGAATCTAAAAGAGCTGAAAGTATCCATTGCAAATGGGCTTTAAATGGAAATGAAGAATGGTTAACTATTCATGTAAGTAAACGTTATCAGTTTACTCAGAGATAAGGTGACCCTGAACTGCCAGTCCTCAAAAGAAATCCCGTATTACAGAGGTGGCATGCTAGCCCTGAGAATGAACTACTCAGAGTGCATCTCTACACAGAAATGAAATAAATATCTCATGCCTCTATGCTCATCCTCAGTTCCTTACATACTGAGCTAGAGAACCCAGACTTTGGGATAATGCTAGTAACATTATTTAAGACTGGGGTGACGGCATTTCCATTCATCATCATGCACAGTGCTGTGAAAGAAAAAGGGCTGTATAATCAACAAGTATACAGATGTATAATTGACAAATATACAGAGAAGTTTGGCTGGTTTTTAGAGAGCGTGTAGCTGGAAAGGGATAATCAGAAATGAATGGAAAAGCTTATCTGTATCCTGGGTTCCCAGGAAAAACTCCAGAAAGAGATCCTTCCTCAGTGGTAGACAGCCCTTAAATGGGGTCTAGGAGAGGTGGAGAAAGGCTCCACCCCTTCTGGTCACACAGGTGAATTGCCTTCACTTGTGCTCCCGCGGCTGACTCATTGCTTGCCTCAGGCCATGGTTCAATAGCTCCCATACGAAGAGGCATATATGGTAATTTGACCATCACAGGCTAGTTTGACTGTAATGTCATATTCTCTCTTCTCAGTAGGTGAAATATTTAATAAAATTTTAAGAAGTAAACCATTTGCTCTTTTCAACACTTCATATGATTGAGGAGGTATTTACACCCTCATATGGAGTGTAAAAATATGCATTTAATTCCTTATTTGCTTAGTTTTACACTTCCTCGCATGAGGAACATGAGCACTTCAGATAACTTCAGGATCCTGTCAGTGACACCAATTAGATGTTGCAAGAAGAAACAGCTTACAATTCATTATACTGATCTCAATCTCTCCTAATTAACACTCAGAATGGAGTCAGGCTGTTGATCGAGCAAGAGTACGCCTTAATTTATTATAAAACATGGGAGAGAGAGAGACAGAGAGGACAAAGAAAAGAGGAGAGAGGGAAAATAAAAAAGAAAGGATTTAAAAGCAAATCATCACTGCAGATCCAATAATATTCTGAGGGCTCATCTTCTTTCTCCTCCTATTTCTTCTTCCTCGTCTCTTTCTGAGGATGTGGTGGGGCAAGTTCTGCCAGCTGTGGAGATGCTAATGCCATTTATGACATAAAATGGTCCCACCTAATTAGGCTAAGAACTGCTGTTGGTCAGAGTGTCCACCAGTATCATGTGCTGTGCATGTCACACTGGCCATGCCTCTCCCTTTGCATCGTGGTTGTGGAGGGTCATGGTTGGAGGAGGGAAAACCCAAAATCACTTTAAGCAAGATGACTCACTTCTGACTCTCTCAGTGCTCTTGGGCACTACATGAGTTTGTTTTGCAATTTACACAAGAGTACAGTTTTTGTTCTGAGACCTTCACAAGATCACAGTTCTGTTTCACTAGTCATCAATTACCTGCAAGTCCTCCTCTTAACCAATTAGAGAGTGAGAATTCATTATGTTACTGTTCTGTATTGTGTTATTACCAAGTCTGACGCAGAAAGAAACAGGTCACTTTATTACTTTATTCCCAGACCACTGCAGCAAGGAAGACTAACAACATTCTTGACTACATTTGGGAAACTATTACCAGCAGATGAAAGACAAATGATCCTTAGCCTCTTAGCGCTTTTGAAGATAAACTTGAAGTTCTGTATCCAGTTTGCAGCTCCCCAGTACAAGAGAAAGAGACGGAACTAATGGAGAGATTGTAATAAAGAACAACCAAGACTATAAATGAATTGAAGTATTCTTGTACATGGAGAGGCTGAGAGAGCTAAAGCTATTTTGCCTGTAGATGAGAAGACTCAGGTAGAAACTTAGTGAATACAAAGTTATGGTGCATAAAAGCAAAGACAATAGAGATGAACGTCTCTCAGTGGTTTCAAGTGAGAAGATAAACAGCAATGTGCACAAACAGATACATAGCACGTTCTGTCTTAATGTACAAATTGTGCAGATGCCTTAATACTGGTACAGGCTGCCTAAAGAGATCACTGAATATCTCTGATGATGTTAAAAATGTGACAGGATGTGATCCTGAGTAACCTCCTGTAGGTGTCTGTGCTTTGAGCAGGGATTTAGACTAGATATTAAAATGAGATACAGACTAACCTCATCTACTCTAGGATTCAATGACACTCAGCAGGGTTTTTACCCCACTGTGCATGTTGAGACAAGTTTAGGCAGGAAAAAGATTGAGATGTATGAACAATATTTGCATATTTTTCATGTTCATTCTTATATTCCCACAGAAGTGAATGATCCAGTATCTTTCCTTAGGTCAGTTGTTACATCAGTCTTACATAGAAGAAAACTGTCCAGTGACATTTCTGCCAGGACATAGTGACCTCTTCCTAGGCAAGTTGTTTACTATAAAACTCAGGCTTGACTAACCCAAATAAATATCTAACTGTATTTAAATCTGTTTGTGTCTTTATGTGATTATTATTGACATTTACAGAACACTCATCTCTCCCTCCTTTTTTTCCTCTCTCTAAAATTAATGAATATGCAGATGTTGCAATATAGCAGAGAGCTTGGCTACATAGTTGTTACATCAAAGTAGGAAACAGAAATGATAGGTAGACTCACCCATATCCTGGGCTTGTGTGGAAAGCTCCAGTGGAGTGGATTTCCAGAAGAGACCCTTCTCTGGTGGTAGTCAGCTCTTAAATGGGTGTAGAAGTGGAGCCTGGCTCCACCTCTTCCAGCAGCACAGGTGGATTGCCTTCACCTCTGCTCCCATGGCTGACTCATTGCTTGCCTCAGGTGATCAATCACAGGATCAGGCCATGATTCAAAAGTTTCCATGCGCTCTCCTATACTGATCTGATGAAAGTACTCTTCTTGTCTATTTACCTATGCACATTTTCCTTGACAACTTAAGTGCAGGCTAAAAAAGTGATCTTCTGTAGTGCTCAGGAAAGCATACAGAATTCTGTCTTTTCAGCCTGGATTTTCTCTGCCAAATACTTGTTTAATTATTCTTTAACTTTGGGAAATGTGATTGTCTTCTGACATGATTGTGGTCAGTGTTTCAGACTGTTGTGCAGGAGTGTTAGTGTATGTAATTTTTTGTGCAAATAGGATGCGGATCTTAGAAAGTAGTTGCTGAGCTGAGTGGGTAATCTCACAGTATGCTGCATTATCTAGCCAAATGGAAAATGCTAGGACAAACTCAATGTAACATTCAGGAACAGTCAACTGTATTTAACCCAAGACAGTATCCACATTTTTAGATGTTATCTCTGTGATGATGTTTCTTCCTGTTCTTTTCCATTAACTGATTCTTCTTTATCCTCCAAAAGGGAGTAATAGTAATTTCCTGGTTGAGTATAAACTATTTGTCAAAAACAAAAGGAGACAGGATATACACCAAAGCAGTTAAATAAAAACAAAACCAACAAAAACTTAGTGGTTACCAAAACAAACAAAACAGTAAATGAAAACAAGAAAAAAGAGGAAATAACAAACAACAATATAAAAAAAATTCACTCCTTACTGGCTGAATGTAACATGCTAGCTATGAGTGTGTATTTGTGAATTTCATTTAGAATTTGTGCAGTTTGCAATGGACAAGCTGGGTTTTCACAGAAGGAAAAATGTATCATCTGTCTGCAGTGATGTAAGCTAATTCCTGTCCTATGGGACCATTTAGAGTATAACCAGGCATTCAGTATCCTTACAGAGATACAGAAATATGTATTAGGTAAAGTGAGGACTGGAGCCTTGAATCTTTACAACCAAATTAAATATACATAGCTGTCATCATTTCTTACGGTCTGATATATTACAAATGAGCTTTAATGTCTCTTGTCAGAGCTATTCTACAAAGCTCTAGCTCAGAAAACAGTATAGATCTATGCCTTAAACTTACACAGGAGAAGCAGAAGAGACAATTTTAAGTTCTATCTTTATAAGATTTATAGGCACAATTTGGAAACCTCAACTCTTACCTCTATACCCTAAGATGTATTAAGGTGTTGCATATTCATTAAAGGGAATGATGAGAGCCTAAATACAATGGGCTCTGAGCCTGGTGTGCCCAGCAGAAGTTTGGGTTTTTTGACCTCTGCTCTTTTCACACAGGACCAGGGCTGCTGACAACCAATATGAGTAGCTTCTCCCGCTAATGGAAATAGGTCTTAAGATGGGAACTGGGAGGGTTTATTGATAGAGCTTTAAACTAGGTATGAAGAGGGGTGGGGATGTCACTAGAACAGAGCCTGTATGTAACATGCCAGTGCTTGAAAGAGAGGGATGTGCTAGTAAGATCCCACAGACTTGTGCCTTGGTAAAGAAGGAGAACGACTAACCCTTTTGTAGGAAAAACACGAGGGTTGGTGTGAGGTTGGTGGCTATGGAAACACCTGAGTATGATCATGAGGGTAGGACTACTGCCACTCAAAAGGAGGCCTAGTTCAGGTGCTTTTAACTAACGCATGCAGCATGGGTAATAAAAAGGAAGAGCTGGAGGCCATTGTACAGTCAGAAAGCTATGACATAGCACCATCATGGAAATGGTGGAGTGACTCAGCTGGAGAGCTGTGATAGATGGCTACTGACTTTTCAAAAGAGATAGGCAAGGCAGAAAAGGTGGTGGCATAGCCCTCTATGTTAAGAAAGAATGTGGACGTATGAAAATTAATGATGGTGATGAAAGGGTTAAGAGCTTATGCGTCAAAATAAAACCGAAGGCCAATAAGGCTGATATTATCGTGGGAGTCTGCTACAGGCCACCCAACCAGGATGAAGAGATGGACAAGACACTGTATAGATAGTTGGGTGAGGTCCCGAAGTCTCTCCCCATTGTACTTGGGGGGGAGTTTTGGAGAGCATGGGAGCACAAGAAGGCTGGGAATACTTTGAGGAAGTTATTTTAAAGGTGCAGGAGCTGACCATCCCCAAGCCACGGAAGGCGAACCGATGGGTAAGGAGGCTGGACTGGCTGAAAAGACATCTTTGGCTGGAACTCAAAAACAAAAGGAAAGTTTACGGGCAAACTACTTACGATGATTACAGGTACCATAGCGAAGCTGTGCAGGGAGAAAATTAGAAAACTCAAAGCCCAGAAATGAACTTGGCCATTAAGTTAAAGTAATGATAAATATTTCTATAAATATATCAACAGCTAGAGGAGGGCTAGGGAGAATCTCCACCCTTTGTTGGATGCCGAGGGCAACTTGGTGACCAAGGATCAGGATAAGGTGGAGGTACTTAATGCCTTCTCTACCTTAGTATTTAATAATAAGACTTGTTACTTCCTGGGAACAGAGCCCCCTGTGCTGGTAGATAGGATGGGAAACAGAAAAGGCCCTGCATGATCCACAATGAGATGGTTTTGGACCTGCTCCGAAAGGTGGATGCTCACCAATCTGTGGGGCCAGATGGATTGCATACTAGAGTGCTAAGACAGTTGGTGGTCGATCTCCATCATCCTTTGGCTGTTCTGGCTAACCAGGGGTGTCCCAGGGGACTGGAGACCTGCAAATGTGACACCCATCTTCAAAAAGGGCCAGAAAGATGGTCCTGGTATCTACAGACCTATTTGTCTCACCTCGGTGCCAGGAAAGGTCATGGAATAGATAATCTCAGGAGCCGTCATGGATCAGTGAAAGGTCAACCAGAGGATCAGGCCCAGTCACCATGGGTTTACAAATGGTAGATCCAGTCTGACAAACCTGATTTCTTTCTATGACAAGGTGACCCGCATAGTGGATGACGGTAAGGCTGTCAATGTGATCTACCTGCACTTTAGTAGTTGCACTATCCCCCACAGCATCCTCGTAGAGAAGCTGGCTGCCCATGGTTTGGATGGACATATGCTCTATGGGGTGAAACACTGGCTGAATGACCAGGCCCAAAGAGTTGGGGTCAATGGAGCTAAATTCAGTTGGTGACTACTCACAAGTGGTGTCCCCCAGGGCTCAGTACTGGGGCCGCTTCTATTACCTTCATTAATGGTCTTGATGAGGGGATTGAGTGCACCCTCAGTAAGTTTGCAGTTGACACTACTTTGGGGGGGGGAGTGTTGACCTGCATAGACTGGATTGATAGGCCAAGGTAAACTGAATGAGTTTCAATAAGAACAAGTATTGGGTCCTGCATTTTGGTCACAATAACCCCAGGCAACCCTACAGGCTTGGGGAGGAGTGACTGGAAAGCTGTTTGACAGAAAAGGACCTTGGTGTACTGATGAACAATTGGCTGAACACAAGCCAGCAGTATGCACAGTTTAGGCTGGATATCAGGAAACACTTCTTTACAGAACTGGTGGTTAAGCACTGGAATATGTTCCCCATGCAGATGATTTTAACATACGACAATCAAAGTGGTTTGTGCATACATAGATATATAACTTCCCATCAAATACACATGAAAATGATATTTGAAGAGAATCACAGAATCACAGAATTGTAGGGGTTGGAAGGGACCTCCAGAGATCATCGAGTCCAACCCCCCTGCCAAAGCAGGTTCCCTACAGTAGGTCGCACAGGTAAAAAAAAAAAAAAAGAAAAAGTCCTTATGATATTGAAAGGGCATTCCTGACCTATGGGTTCAGGACAGTGTAAGAGACTAACAGCTATAGGGATAAATAATCTAAATAATTGTACAGTAAAAAAAAAAAAAAAAATGCAAATCAGAACCTCTAAGTGTAGAAAGACTCACATTAAAATAGCTATCAGGCTGATGGAAGAAAATAGGGCATGGAAGTTCCAAGGCAATCTGACAATACTGAACTTAAAGCAAATGTAAATTCTGTTTCATAAAATAGCATATTTGACTATATTCTTCAATATCTTCATTCAATGACTATCCGAAGTCACTGACTTCTCGTCTATAATTTCTTATAAACAAGTGTTATCACAATTTTTGTTTGGTTGTTTTCAATATATGTTCCAATACCGGGGTATAAAGAAAGAGATTAGACATCACACATGAATAGCATTCTAAGAGGAAAGTTATATAGACTTAGTGTTTGTTATTGGTACTAAAGTACTTGTCCACTTGCTTTAACAGGTAATGAATTTTAGGCAAAATTTTCATCAAAAAAGAATGACTCCAAAAGATACTATGGATTTAGGAAAAGATGTGAAAAACTTCCACTCAGAGAAGACAAGCTTGGCAAAAGATAGCATATGATATTAGTTCTATTCATTTTTTCATAAAGCAAATGAGGGTTCTCAATTCTGTCTAAAAGAATTATTCAAATATTAAACAATTTGATCTTCATACACAAATGTAATATACTATAGTTGAAAAATATATATTACAGCTACAAATTCTGTCCGCACGTTACTCAGGCACATGCCAACATAGTAAATTTCTGTTCTGAAGTTATGCTTTATGAAATTTCTAATTTACCATGAGCAGTATATTTCTGAAAAGGATATTAGACTCATCATCAAGAATGTTTAACGTAGAAAGTGTTATTAAGTACTTATGATATACATTGCTTTATATACATGGCCATAGCATTCAGTTGAAAAATTGAATTTGCTTTGGAGTCATAAGACTCCATGCTAACATACAATTTGCAAACCCAATATCTGTTGAAAAATGTAACAAATATTAAACAAACCAAACCATTAGTCAAACTGGTCTTAAAGATATTAGGAACACCTAAGGAGTATCCTTGGTGGGATAAAACTGTTTCAAAAGTTTCCTTCAAATTTGGATGATTTTACAATATTGTACATAGTCTTCGCATTAATTCCATACACCTTTTTAGAAGAGTATATGACAATTTTATAGTTACTTAATGTAATTGTTAATAGTTTTAATATCAACATGTTTCATTTTACATATAATTGTTTTATATATAATTGTTTATAATTGTAAAATGTTTTCTAATAGAAATTGTACTAAGTATAAAACCTGTGCCTAGCTATTGTTGCCGTTTTTGATTATTCAAAGGATAGAATTAAGTTGGTGCATAATTCCATCCACTGTTACATAGAATTAGGCTGCTTTACATGTACTTATGACGCAGAGGCTTTCAGTAAATCTTCCTACTGTGTGTAATACAACATAAAGCAGCACAAACACATGGAACCAAACATCTTTACTTAAATTTTGCTGTAAGATTTAAAAATTAATCGATGTTCTACTTGTGGGTAAGTAGATAACAGGTACTAAAAAACCAATAACATCACCATGACCACCAGACAGAAGTGGTTATTAGGGAGGTAAGGGATTTCATCCTCTCACAGGATAGCCTTGTTTTTCTGACAAACCAGCCTTTCCTGCCAGAAAACATTTATCCCAAACTTACTTTTTACTTAGTTATCATAAGCTTATGTGTGCAGTCTTGGGATGGTGCGGTGCAGCTGCAAACTTTGTAGGCATAAAAAAATGGCTGAGAGGAGCCCCAAGTTGTTTCTCTTAACTGGTTTGTGACTACAAACTCCAGATGAATGTGCTAACCTTCCTTCTAGACATCAACATCCCTTTTCTAGAACTTGTGGGCATAACACTGGAATTCCTGGAAACAGGACTTCAAAATAGACTAGTGATCACTCTTTTTTCCTGTACATCTTATTCACTCTCATTTTTTTTCCATTTATTTTCCTTGAAAGTTGTATTTCTTATAAAATCGTTAAGTCATAAATTTGTTTAGTAATTGTGAGACATATTTTATTTCCTTAAGGTCTTATAGTTTAGTTGAAAATGTTAGATTCTAGATAGATTCAAAGTGTTAGAGTGCCATATTTTGGTACAATTGTGTGCAATTGTTTGATATTAAACAGATCTGGCCTTGATACTGATCCATAGAAAATGTCACCGGTGACTGGTCATCAGCCAGATTTAACTCAGTTCATCACCACCCTCTGTTCCCAGCCCTCCAGCAAGTATTTTTATTCAGCCAAGAATACACCTTTCCAAGCCATGGGCTGTCAGTTTCTCCAGGAGAATGCAGTGGGAGACAGACTACATTAAATTGTAGGCAGACTACCTCCATAGCCTTTACCTCAGCCTCTACGTGCATCACATGGTCACAGGAGGAGATCACATCAGTCAAGCAGGACTTGTCTTTCATGAAACCATGTTGGTTGGACTTGATTCCCTGGTTGTCCTGCAGATGCTGTGATTACACTCAAGACCATCTGCTCCATGAAATGTTAATGCTCTATGAAATGTCTACGCCATGAGATGTTAATTTATATATTGAATTACATAAAGAGTAGATAACCTTAAATGTGTGTCATTTGGACTGTTCATATGCTCCTTGAAGTGATGCCCAATTGAATTAAAAATGCATCTGCTGAAAAAATTAGATCTGTATCAGCTTAAAACAGGAAAATGATGGGAAATGGGGAAAAGTCATACAACAACTTCCTGTGTTGAAATAAATGGAAAACTATAATAAATCTGGGAAAAAAAATAAAAAAGAAAAAATAAAAAAAGAAAAAAGAAAAGAAAGAATATGGAAGTGTAAATAAAACAGTTGATTTATACTGTGCTGAGTTACCAGTTTTTTTGTTGTTGATTGTTGTTACTATTACTACAATGTAAAATATGGAGGTAATTTCACTAGACTAGCAGAGTAAGTCTAATATCACAGTCCATAATGTGATTAAGGGAGAATATTAAAACACCAAATGAAAAAAAGTCCGTTTTAAGCAGTGAGCTGTTAGGAGCCTGTAAAACATACATTATAAAACATGCTATAGGAATCGGGAAGTGACAGAGAAGAGGAATGACAGGCTATGAACATGCACAAGAAAATATCACAACTCCTAAATAAAGCAATCAGGGCAATCAGATATTTTTCTTTGGTTTTAAGTGTACGCTTATCATTTATGGACAAGTAGATAGAAATGTAACTCTTACTTTTGCAGGATGTTGATCAGGATAGTAGCTTGGATGAAAGGATCAATTTAGCATACAAATCTATAATTATCTTCTTGCTATGTGCTGCCTAAATCTGTTACCTTGTCCCTATACAGTTAATTCTGTGAGAAGTAAATTTAAAAAAAATTAACCTTTATTCATCTGACAACATTGGTAATGTTGAGCTCTTTCCCCCTGCTGGAAACAAGCTAAGTTCCACATACTGGAAATGTTACTTTCATATTGAGTGCAGTGCTATAGACCAAAGATGCAAGAGATGAGCTAGATAAACTGTTTCAGATTATTGTTTCAGACATACCTCAGTAGTGACTGCAATTTTCTTGATAAATTTGTCATAGGAAGAATTAATCAGCAGCAACAAAACTGTGGCATTTGGCTTACAGACACTAAGCTTACAGAGCTCTTGACTGCCTAAGTCCTGGGTAACTCAAGACTGAGGCTAACCAGAATAAAAAATTTTAAACTGTTATATAAAGCAACAGAATAAATACCTGCATCATGATACAGAAGTGTTTGGCAAAAAGAAAATTAAAAGGCTGTGGAAAAAAAATTGTCAGGCAGGGGACTATTTAGAGGAAAAATGTAGGAGACACTAAATATACAACTAAACTTCTCACTATTTCTAAACACATACAATTAAACTAATTTTGAAAAACAAAGCATTTGCTTTAAACTAAAACATAAGCAAACTGAAAATTGGCTATGGAAGAAGAAGGATTTAATAAATTTATCTTTTTGCAGCTCAAGAAAAAAAAAATTACCATGGGATTTCTCAAATGTTTTGCTACAAAAGTCCAAGACATAAAAATAAAATCTGTTCTGCATACCTCATCATTTTATACAATTTTTACCATGGGTAATATACTGACGATAGTCCATTAAAATAAATAAATAAACTCATCTTTGTAAATATGAACTCAACGCATTCGTACAGTCTGTGATTGGATCATAAATTCAGAAATGCAACTATCTTAATAATTAATGGAATTAATAGCAGGTTTTTTTGTTTGTTTTTGTTTACTTGTTTGTTAGTTTTTTAAGGCTGTGGAAATATTTGCTGCAAAGGCCTGGAAAATATCTACTCATATTTACTGGATTATTAAACTAAATGTGCTCAGTTGCTGTTTTGCAAATAAACTTAAATCATTCTGTCTACAGTTTGAATACCTTGGAAATAATAGAAAGAAATCCTGTGAAGATATTTCTATTAACAATTATATTTATATTAACAGTTCAGTGATGAATCTTCTAAATCGTAATTTTTGACAATTTAGTATTTTCATTAAATATGCATTATGTTATATCACTGAAAATTATATTCAGAAAAAAAAAAATTAAAGACAGAATTCCTCAGAAATAAACTTGAATTCCATCACATTCATCGCCATTGTTCTTTGAACAGATCTGAATTTTTGAATATGCTATTTTTTTCTGTGTCTCAAACAAAAATCAAGCTTAACCTCAAGGGCTTAAACACTTCCTACTGCTGAAAGAAGTATCATCTGAAATCCTGCTAGAAGTAAAAATAGATAACATACAGAAAAATAAATCCATCATTAGAATAAATTTATTTTATAAAGATATAATGTTATGTGGATTTGGCCCTGATGGATTTTGATGCAAATCAGAGAGAATTTGGTTCCTGTTCCTACTGCAGAGTATTTCTGACATTGATAAATTCAGCCTCTACTCAGCATCTGTAAGATGGGGGTAATATTTACTAAAGATCATGAAGTGTGTAAATAGTTGATTGCATTGATGTTTGGAAATATTTAGAATGTTCAGTAAAAATTAGTAAAGGATTAGGCTAGAAAGTGATCATGTGTAGTATTTTTATTAATGATCCTGGGCAGGAAAAATACTAAGGTAATTCAGTTGTCACAGAGCAGAGTTGAGAAGTACATGTTAATACTGATGGGATATATAAAAAGAAAAAAATAATTACTGTGGTAACTGAGATACAATAAGTATGGGATGACTTCCAATGATGCCAATTTAAAGCAATGTATTTAGAAAGTATAAAAAATATTATCTTTTCTACTAGATGTGAGCTCATCAGTTGGATACAAAGTGGGAGAAATAGCATAATTAAGAAGTGGTTTCAATTATAGTACAAACTAGATATTTATATATACAGCTTTTGCCTGGAATGCAGCTAATTTTCTTTACCTTAGGTTGCTTCAGCAACAGTGCTTCATTTTGGACTTGTGATGAAAATAGTGTCAACAGCATTCTGATATTCTACTTGTTGATATGCAATTCCTGCTTAGAACTTCTGCAAGGACTTCTCTGCTTCTCATGCTGCCCTGTAAACAAGATGGCTGAGAGTGCACAAGAAGCCAGGAGGGGACATAGCAAAGACAACCATCCCCTTCTGATCTTCTTTCATATCACACTATGGAGGAGTGAGCAATGTCATTTGTTTGTGACTCAGCTGCCTACTGGGATGAAACCACAACACTTAAGAAGGAAAAGGAAGTATTCCTATAAGTTTATAAAACTTTGTTGAGAACTCATATGAAATCTGGGGTATTTTCTTATTAAACTATGGATTTAAGTAGGAGCAACTCAAATTAAGGTTGCTGCTATGTTTAAAATATTGAAAAAAATACGTATATAAGAAAAATTACAAGGCATTGTTGAGCTTAGTGAATGTAGGTTAATGCAGAAGGTACTTGAAAGGAACAAATATTTACAAAAAGGACAGTGTTGATGCAATAGCAATTAAAGATAAAGCAGGATATTAGAAAATAATCAGAACTCAAGGATTATGAATCTCCAACCCCCTCTGGTTTCTGGAATAGTCTTTTAAAAGATGTAATGAGTCCAATGAACTAACAATGAGCTACAAACATATGTTAGCTTGGTTAGTTTTTGGAAATGATTGTCTGATATTGTTGTCCCTTGAAAGAGAAACTAAATTTGGTGACCTGGAGAACTAGTCTTCACTGAAGTACAAGGGATTAATATGAAAAAATACTATCAGAGAAATACTGGGTAACGGATGAAACTTTAATTCTGTTCTTATTTGTATCTCACTAATGAAATTAACACAAATTTCTGCAAGATTTGGTCCTTTGTTATCCCATGAGAAATGCAGAAATGAAATACAAATTTTTTAAGTAATCAAGTTTTTGCATCAGGGAAGAAACAGAAACTGCATCAAAGCAGTTCTAGAACACTTTTTTTTTCCCCCAAATGTTATGACTTTTTAAGTTCTGTTATCAGTTTCCTTTCCAAGAGTTATTTAGATAGAAATAAAATTGTCAGGATTTAAGTAGATTTTAAGCAACATGGAAAAATAAAAATGAATTTAAGAAACACTGCAGTGTCTGGTTACTACCCTGTGCAGATTAAATGAATCTGCACAGCTTGTGCAATCTGCCAGGGTCACATCACAACCTTTCCTTCTCAGCAGCAGGAAGCAGGCCCTTTGGGTTTTCCTTTTCTATGCACTATGTACTTGCTAAGACAAAAACTGCAGTCTTCCTCTGCCAAATATGGCTGACATGGACAATTGTGTAAAGTTACAGAAGAACACTGATGGACAAAATAACAACGTGAGACATTTTCCTCAGGAAGTCAAGGTAAAAATAAGATTACTGTTTAAACTAATACTTTCTAAAATTATCCTGTAGTATTCTTAGTAAGCAATTTTTTTCTTTTTTTTTTTTCTTTTCTTTTTCTTTTTTTTCCCAGCTGTATATTGGCATTGCATTTGAAGAATGCTTTATTCATTTCAGGATTAAGTGTAATTCAGATTTCAGTATTTCATTTTGTTACTGCAGCTATCAGTTTAACTTCTGCATGCTTTTTGTAGATCTTCCAATCCCATTCTTTACTATGTTGTATATATCTTCAGCATTTATCACTTCTTGCTTTAACTGCTCTTTATATCACCTTACTTACTCATGTAGGCCTTTTCTGAACTTTTACTGTTTAAATTTAAACACGAATGGATTTCAATAATAGTCTGTTCAAGTATTTCTTAAATATTTACTACGTCACAGTACATTTGCCATGCATTATAGAATTTCTATCAAAATCACCCAAGATACTTTACTTTCTTTCAGCTCAACTCTTCCAGTCTGAAAAATGATAAACCCATAAAACTAAAAAATAAAAATATAGGAGTTATATATTTCACATTAAATGTTTTTTCTTTTGAGATTTCAAATTTATTAATGCGTTGCTAAACACTAATATTCTACTTCAAGTTGCTATGCATAATGATACTAATTTTCAGTGAAATTTTAATTCCTGTAGGTCAAAGAGTCAAAGCAATCACATTTTTTCTGATTATGTCACTATTCCTACTTATTTTCATGTCACGTTCTCTGTAAAATATATTCTCAGAATATGTACCTAAATACACAACACAATATATCAAGTTCTATTCAGTAGTAGAACTATTCAGTGGTTTTATACTGATGTCAAACTTATAAGGCTGTAGGTGACTTGAGGATCAATGTAGAAGTATGAAGCATGAAACCTTCAAGTCAGCTATACCTACTACATTGTACTTTTCAATTATGCTTATTTTATGCTTGCATAACAAGGTCTATCTCATTGTCTACATACTGGAGAAGCTTCTATTCAAACACAACTCTATGAGTTACAGCAGCCTGTAGACACAGTATGTTGTATGCATTTGCATGTACAACATGATTTCTCATCTGTATTAATCTGTATTTCCTGGCTTTAATAATAATATTGTTATAACTCATAAATACACAAGGGCAAGAGGAATTAGTGATATTGTACTTAAACTCACATCATCATGCAGTACTTCTACAGTGCATCTTCATTTCATCTGAAACTGTCTGTTCAACACCCACAAAGTTCTATCAAAAATATCTGATGTGAGTTTTAGTTTTGTTGTTGTTGTTTTGTTTTGTTTGTTTCTTTGTTTCTTCGTTTGTTTGTTTTGTTTTTACTTTGTTTTTTTTTGTTTGTTTTTTTTTTTTTTTAGTCTAAGATATCATTCTTATTCAGTAAAATTATTCATTTGAGGAGTGTTGCCTTAAGAACATGAAATTAAAGCCCTAGTTCTGAACTCACAGGACAGCATCTGTGACTACCTTGACTTGCTTAGAACATACCAGCATTGAATGCTAATGCCTGGGATTTCTCCAGCCCAAGTGCAAAACCTTGCACTTTGACGTGTTGAACCTCATTAGGTTCATCTAAGCCCACCTTTGGAGTCTGCTGAGGTCCCTCTGAACGGCATCCCGTCCTTCCACCATGTCAACCACACCACTCAGCTTGGTATCACCAGCAAGTTTGCTGAAGGTAAACCCAATTCCATCATTGATGTCATTGATAAAGATGTTGAAGAGCACCAGTCCCAAAACAGACTCCTGGGGCATGCCACTCATTACTAGCTTCCACCTGGACACAGAACCATTGATGATTGATCTATCTGCAGTCTTTTAAGCAAGTTCTTATCCATCTAGTGCTCCACCCATCAAATCCACATCCCTCCAATTTGAAGATAAGGATGTGGTGGGAGACCATGTCAAAGGCCTTGCTCAAGTCCGTGTAAACAACATTGGTTGCCTTTCCCTTGTCCACCAATGCCATCACTCCATTGTAGAAGGCCACCAGATTGGTTAAGCATGACCTTCCCCTAGTGAAGCCGTGCTGTCTGTCTTGGATCACATGCTCATTCCTCATGTGATCAAGCATGCCGTCCAGGAGGATCTGCTCCATGATGATCTTCCCAGGCACAGAGAAGAGACTCACCAGCCTGTGATGTGACACTTCTTCCAATCGCCTGGGACCTCACTTGACAGCCATGACATTTCAAATAGAGGTACAGTGTATAACAAGTCAGTGAATCCACAACATTTATTGGATAGAAAAAGTTACCGAATACCCTGTTGTACTCTATCTATCTATTGGATATTCATAAATATTCAGTGATATTTATGAATGGATGTAAGAAAAATCAGTTTGTTATACTGGAGTCATTGCATAGTAACACAAGCAAATAAATTGTTCTTATAATAAGGGAATTTCATCTTCAGTAACAAAAATAAATGTCAATATAATGACCAAGCTTATTCATGAAGCCATAAATCACTACTTGAAATGCAGTATTTCAAATAATAGTATAAGATATAATATATTCACTGGATCATGGAATCACAGAAATGTATGTATCTGGAGATCAGGGCCATAATAAAGCAAATTCGCTGGAGTAGATGGCATAGAAAAGCATCCAAGGGTTTTGAACATCTCCAGAGAAGGTGTTTCCTCAATTTCTCTGGGAAGCCTGTTCCAATGTTCTGTCATCCACAAATTAGTTTTTCTTCATGTTCATATGCAACTTCTTCTGTTCCAGTTTGTGCCAGTTTCATTACCCCTTTTACTTTGCTGGGCACCACCAAAAAGAGTCTAGCCCCATTCACTCAACAAACCCCTTAAGATATCTATTAATAAGACCCCCTCTCAGTCTTCTCCAGGTTAAACAGTCCCAGGCCTCTCAGTCCATCCTCTTAAGAGAAATGCTCCAGGATCTTAATTGTCTTCATAGCCTCTGCTGGACTGTTTCAGGTAGCTCCCTGTCTTTTTTGAACTGGAGAGACCAGAATTGGATACAGTACTTTAGATGAGGCCTCATCGAGTCCCTTGACCTGCTGGCCATTTTCTTTCTAATACACCTCTGGATACCACTGACTTTCTTAGCTTCAAGGAAACACTGCTGTCTCATGATCAACTTGTTGTCCTCCAGGACATCCAGGTCCTTTCCTGTAGAGTTCCTTTCCAGCAGGTCAGTTCCTAATCTGTACTGATGCACCTGGTTATTCCTCCTCGTGTGAAATACTCACCCTTGTTGAACTTTCATAGGATCTTCTTTAGGTTGCTGAATGGCATTACAGCCTTTTGGTGTGTCAGCCACCACTTCCAGATTTGTATCATCACAAAACTTGTTGAGGGTGTGCTCTATCCCTTCATCCAAGTCATTGGTAAAGTTACTAAACTAGATCAGACCCAGTATTGACCACTGGAAATACTGTTATATACAGGCCTCCAACTAAACTTTGTGCTGCTGTTCACAACACTGAGCTCTGCCAGGCAGCCAGTTCTCAACCCACCTCACTGTCAATTCATCCATGCTACACTTCTCTGTCTTAACTACGAGGGTGTTATAGGACACAGTGTCAAATGTTTTGCTGAAGGCAAAACACCCACTGCTCTGCCCAAATCTACCCAGTCAGCTGTGAAATTGTAGAGGGCTACCTCCTTTACTCTGCTCTGGTCAGGCCTCACCTGAAGTACTGTATCCAGTTCTGGGCTCCCCAGTACAAAAAAAAAAAAAAAGACAGGAATCTCCTGGAAAGAATTCAGTGGTGGACCACAGAGATAATAAAGGGCCTGGAGCATCTGCCATATGAGGAAAGGATGGGTGACCTGAGTCTGTTCAGTCTTGAGAAATGAAGACAGAAAGGGGATCTATTAATGTTTATGAATACCTTAAGTGTGGTAGACAAAGGGACATGGCCAACCTCTTTTCAGTGGTCTACTGGGACAGGACAAGGGGGAACTCCATGAACTGGAGTATAGGAAGTTCTGTACCAATGTGCAAAAGAACTTCATCATTGTGAAGATGACAGAGACCTGGAACAGGCTGCCCAAGGAGGTTGTGGATTGTCCTTCTCTGAAAATATTCAATACCTGTGCAGCCTGCTGTAGCGAGCCTGCTTTGGCAGAGGTGCGGGGCTCGATGATCTCTGGAGGCCCCTTCCAACACTTAAAATTCTGTGATTCGGTGATCAGTCAAGCATGATTTCCCCTTGGTGAGTTTTCAAGGAGTTTATCAGGATTTAGATGAAATTTTACTCTTTCCGTGCTTATTCTTAAACAGTTATTCACAAATATATATACTACCAAAAATGATGACATGAATGTGAAGCAATACCTCTCTGGTAAGATGGGACTTACAAAAATCTGGTAAAATGACACTGATTGCATCTCTGTACATTCCTTTAGAAAATGCACAAGTAATGTATGTGCATTAATTGAAATTGAAGTTGCATATAAACCAATAACTTGGTGATTTTTTTAAATGTTGAAGCCTATTCTGAAACTCCCTTATCAAAACAGGAAGCACGGCTGCTCGTTTTTCACAGTTCACAGGGCTGTGTTTAACCAATGTAGAAAAATCTGTAGCTTTTTTCCCATAGCTTGAGTTAGCACTGCAGTGGGCCCCATGCCCTGGTTTCAATCCAGATAGGGTTAGTAGTGCAATGATCATCAGTTGGTGCTGAGTGATGATTGCACTCCTGGAACAGAGCTGCCATCATGATGGTTACACAATAATGGTTGGGGGGAGCATTGTGAACTGTGTTAGGCTGCAAGCGATGACCACGTCTGGCCAAGATGATCTCTAATCAGATCTTCTTCAATCAAGGGAAAGTATTCCTTCACTGGAATCTGTCTTACCTCTAGAGTCTGAGATTCCAGAGAGCATGTCTCAGCAAGGAAATCATTTGCTTATTGTCATGGTCTTCAGTTTCTTAAATATGATACTGGAAACATTTGATTCGTAGTAGTCAGTGAAAGTGCATACAGGAGTAGAATTATTTGCAAGGGAGACCAGAATGCTGTATAGTTTAAACACCATGATACTCATTCCTTTTTTTTTTTTTTTTTTTTTTTTTTCCTGTTCCCTTATTCCCTTAACCATATTTGCAATTGGATTACTTCTGTCTTTTCTTAACTGTGCTCCAAGAAAGTGCAGTTTATTACTGGACAGCTTAAAATATCAGAGGCAGCATTACTTTAATTTATGCTTAACTGTTTTGCTTGAATTTCCATTCTTCTGAAATTGTTTCTAAGCTCAGAGTTAGGACTGCTTTCATGTTGGTACATGAATTTCAAGGAAAAAGTCTTCCAGACAGTAGATGCCTATTTCAGAATCATTCAAATTCCAGGCAATTTGTCCTTGGGTATTTGTCCGTAAAGTTGTCTGACATTCAGAAATTCAGTTCTTGCAGCTTGCACAGAAGTCTTTGGGTCAAACAATGCCTTCAGGAAATCACAGCTTCAGCATAAGATATACCATGTGGAATTAACTGAATTCAGCAACATTCAAACAGTGGGCCAGCAGGAGATTAAAAGGCTCCAGAACTTAGAAATTCATGCAACAGTAGCAGAAGAGGAGGCTGAAGCAACAGGGAAGAAATATGGACAAATAGAATCATAAAATCATAGTCTCATAGAATCATCAAGGTTGGAAAAGGCAATTAACAACATCTAGTTCAACTATCCACCTATCACCACCACACCCACTAAACCATGTCCCTCAGAGCCACTTTTAGGCTTTTCTGGAAGGACTTTTCAGGAGAGCACTCAAGGACAGTGGTTTTCCTGGCAGCCCATTTTAATACATTTACTCTCTTTCTGAAAATAAATATTTCCTAACACTCAACTTGAATCCAACTTAAGGCCATTACTTCGTATCCTAGCTCTCCATGGCTGAGGGATATATGGGAGTTTTTCAACTTGAGTAAAGAGTAAAAAATATATTTGAACAAAATAAAAAACTCTATATTACTTTCCTCAGAATCAAAAGCATCTGCACAGTTTCTTCAAGAAATTTCATCACATCTTTAATCTTTATCATCGACTAATAGAAAGCCTGGGTTAAAAAGGACCATCATGATCATCTAGTTTCAACCCCCATGCTGTGGACAGGGTTGCCAACCACTTGATCAGGCTGCCCAGAGCCACACGCAGCCTGGCCTTGCATGCCTTCAGGGATTGAGCATCCACTACCACTCTGGGCAATCTCTTCCAGTGTGTCACTGACCTCTGAGTGAAAAACTTCCTCGTAATATTTAACCTAAATCTGCCCTGTCTTAGTTTAAAATCATTTTCCTTTGTCCTATCACTATCCACCCTTGTAAACAGTCATTCGCCCTCCTGTATATATGCATTTTCCAAGTATCAGAAGGCCACAATGAGGTCTTCCCAGAGCCATTCCTTCTCCAAGCTTAACAAGCCCAATTCCCTATTGCTCTAGCCCTCTTATCATCTTAGTGGTCCTCCACTGGACTTATTCCAAGAACTCTGTGTCTTTCTTGTGCTGGGGACCCCAGGTCTGGATATTCTACTCCAGATGGAGCCTCACAAGAGCTGAGTAGAGGGGGACAATCACCTCCTTCTCTCTCCTGGCCACCTCTTTTTTAATGCAGCCCAGGATACAGCTAGCTTGAAACATTTGATTTGGTAACATGCCTTCAGAGGAGAAACACTGGAGAAACATAATAGCTGATATTTCTTGGGAAAAAAAATAATCTGTGTGATTACTTTGAATCTTAACAGTGTTTAACCTCTGCTGCCACTGACCATTCACTCAAGATAAAGTTTCAAGTCTCTTTATGATATGATATTGTCTCGCTCCAATTTATAGGAGGGAGAGGAGGTTCTTTGATATCTGTATACCTGGTATGAGATTAAGAAACAACAGTTCAAATGTTGGCCCAAACAATTTAAAACAATTACAAATCTTACTCAAAGAGATGGGAAAGGGGAGGATGGACACTATTATGAATTAGGATGATGGGCAAGGGAAAGCAGGTGATAGAAAAGATAGGAAAGAAGCAAGAATTGTGTAAAGCAAAGATGGTCACCACGAGGATCCAGCAGCGATCCCACTGCTTGCTGTACCAATGGTCTGAGGCAAAAGCTCAGGGAGGAGAGCAGTAGCAGTGGCCAGCCTTGGGCAGCAAGCATGTAGCAGGAAGAAGCCGCAGGGTAAATCTGGGAGGAAAAAGCAGATCTCAGGTAGCAGGCCCAGGAGAGTTTGTCAGCATGCAGGCATTCCATAGTGAGAGATATGATGGCAGACACCTTTGTTGTTGTTCTTCAGCATTTAGGTATCACATTGTGAGGAATCTATTGTCAGAAACCTTTTCGGGGAGAGCAGCAGCAGCATGGCTGTCTTTAGGCAGCAAGATGGTGCAGCAACAGAGTAGGTCCAGGGAGGAGAGGGGCAGGACGTGAGGCTTCTCATGTTCCAAAGCCCCTTTCTTCTTCATGAGGAATCTGTTGCCAGAAAACCCTAAACCTCATGGTTGTAGGTCCTCTTTTTTATCCTTCTTCTGACAGTGTGCCATTCCTGGATGCTTGGGTAAGAATTATGTGAGTACCCCCTAAGATGTCTATCTTCCTTGAGAGAAGTCCACACAAAAAACTGCTTCCCAGCCATGAAGTTGTGGCTCATATCTCTCCCTCGTTGCCCCGGCCTTGTCCATCCATGTCCCTCAGACAAAGCATTTCTCAACCCTTGCCCAGGACTTTCTTGGACTTGTTCATCAGCAAGCTTTTAGGCAACGGCATAAAAGAATAATCTCTTACAAATATCTGCATTTGCCCTACATCAAGAAAAGACATTCAAAATGTTCACAACATAATTGTTCCCAAATTGCTCTAATTTTTACAAGGGTTTGCCATGACCTGAGTCACAAGACAGGAAAATACCCTCTTGACATCTTCATGCTATGAATTCTCACTTTATGCAGTCGTTGCATATTTAGGCTAAAAATTGAAAGACCACATGAATGGCCATGTAACAGAACAGTAGGAGCAAAAGTCAGTGAAAAAAATAAATTTTAGCAGATTTTGTGATTAAAAAAAAAAAGAAGAAAAAGAAAAAGAGGAATAATGTAGTATTGGATATTGTAAATGCCTTTAGTAAACATTTATGAGTCTGGGAAATGGCCAAGTAAGACTATGGAATGTGAGTGCAAATATAAGATTCTGCAGGATTAATTATATTCTAGCTTGAGAATTCATCTCATCCTACAGTATTTCCAATATTCTTAAAAACAATGTAATATTTGATAATTTACTTGTTATCTAAAACCTAAAGTGTTCAGACCTCAGGTTGAGCGTTAGAAAAAAATTCATTTCTGATAGAGTGTCTAGGCAATGGAAAAAAGCTGCCAGGGAGTTGTTGGAGTCCCTGTCCCGAGAGTAAATCATTGTAAATCATCTCCCAAGAGAACTATCATTACCCAAATGAACAACTATAAGTCCAAAGTGAAAAAAGAGTTTCATAATAAGAGGAAATTTTCCTTTTAATTGTCTGATTACAGTATACAGAACTCAAGACACTCGAGAATAAAAGAAAGACATTTTGTGTATGGTTTTGCATAGTAATAATTTTAGATTATGTTGATCGTTACTGAAACTTCCAGACTATGCTACTCCAGCTCAATTCTTTTTCTCAGAGTGTGGCAGGTGGGCTACCATATATAGTTAAAATGAAGTTGATAGTTAGAAAGTTATTGACCACCTACCAATTGTATTGCTGCATTTGCATTTATTACCTAGGAAAAGATAAAGATTGAAGTCCATATAATCATATTAAAGAATAAGAGTGATTCAGCCAGAATCTTCAACTACTGACAGTTTACTTTTCAAAACTCATTGGGTCAGAATCTCTGTAATTCAGAGGAATTTACATAGGTCATTCTGAAAGTAATGTCACTTATTATTTCCATGGAAATTACAACCAATACAAAGAGCACAATAACACTATTTAATTGAGAAATATACAGTATTAACCAATTTTGTGGATGAGCTGATGGAGACATTCTTATTTCATACTGTCATAGCTGTGTGTGGCTGTCTAGAATGTGGATTGCCTTTCATGCTACTCTTGCCACCCATCTGAAATGTATCACCTACTACCTTGCTGCTTTAATCTCCACTGTTTGATCTCCATGAATCTTCATCAAGTGTTGATGAATGTCAGTTGGTGCTACTCTTTTCTGCATGGAGGAATTCAGTTCCACACCTTTGCTTCATACACATTGCTGCCATCTCTCCAACGAATTTTAGTGGAATATTAGCAGAAAGGTTTAGCCTCTACCGCCATACAACTAGGTAGTGCTAAAGAGCATCAGAACTGGTTATTTATGGTAAAAATAAATTCAGAATATGAGATTTTTGCAGACACCTCTTGATTAGAAACACCTTATCTTGTACTAGAAAAGGTCTCATCTCATGGTGATATGTGTTTTAGGAGAGAGAAATGCAAAAATTATTTAACATGAAATGAACATAAAATGTTCAAATAATAATAGGAGAATAAAATATAAGTACGCTTCTCCATTGTCTGGCACACTGTCATCAAGATAAAGAGATTTTTACTCCTGTTCTATATTATATATAAATTGAGGTATTTTAAATTACAGTCATTGACACCACAAACATATTTTCAATGTATATATCATCATCTCCTCTTTGGCTATAATAACTGTTTTTGATGCGTATTACTTTGTGATCTTCAGTGAAATAATGCAGATTTTAGAATAAATGTTGGCAATGGTAGCTTTCATTTAAAAACTGCTCACATTTCCACATAACAGAAATCATTTTCCTTTTTTTTTTTTTTTTTTTAGCTTTCTGAAACCAGATAATTCTTTAATAGTGCAACCCTTAAAATTTTTAAATAAAATTGCATTAGAATGGAAATATCCATAATACGTATTTCATTAAATGAATGAGTTGTTAAAGTCAATAGATTTGCCAACAAAGTAGACATTACAACAACCTCACTATTTGCTGAAATGTGTTTATTTAAATATTTAGTCAGTGTTTAACATGACTCATTATGTGCTTTAGCAATGCTGTATAATGTGTGTAATAATGCTAGAATATTGCCTTGGGGTACTGTATACAGTATTAAAATTCAAAATTCTCTTAGGCAGAGAGGACAGTGAGATGACATAGGGCTTTCACATTTCAGTTTCAATTTGGAAGCTTAAAGATAACTAATGAGGAACTTAGAGAAACATATTGAAAATATAGAAGTAGCCAATCAGTAAATAAAAAAGCATGTGATAGGCCTTAGTTAGGCCTTGCTCTCCAGTGCTCCTATAGTATACTGCAGTAATCTTTATGGAATTAGACTGAAAGATTTTGTCAAAGTTTTTGTTTGCTTGTTTGTTGTTTTTTTTTTTTTGTTTTGTTTTGTTTTGTTTAATGTGAAGTAGTTTCAGAAAAAGTACAAAAGTATTTTTCAAACCTCCAAGAGCTTTTTTTTTTTTTTAAAAAAAAAACATATACTAGTCTATATTACGTTTGGTGAACATCAAATGTACAGTACTTCTTATTTGAGTTTTCCAAAGTGTTTTAATTTAAAGATTTGGCAAAAGCCAAATTTTCTCTAAAGAAAAAACAAAACAAAACCTTGTTTGAAAATAAATGCCCTCACTAAGTTTCTCTCTACCACTGATCACATCAATTCTTAAGAAACCCGAAAATGAAATGCTGAGGTAATTGTTGATTTCTTTTTTTAACCTTCTTCTGAGCTATTGGTATTATGTATCCTTATAAGTAACTAAAGATTCTTGTTCTATTTCAAGATAATGCCCAAAGAAAGAAAAGAACCAGATTCAATAAGATCAGTGTTGCTATTTAACATGCAAGGAGTTAAACACCACAGTCTTTTACTCACTCTTACCACTTCCATTGGAATGAGGGGAGAGAATAAGGAAAAAAAAATGTAAAACTCACAGGCTGAGATAAAAAGTACTTACTAAGACAGAAAAAGGAAAAGTAACAGTAATTATAAAAAAAAATAAAAGCAGTAATTATTATATATACTACAGTAATTTCTAATAGTAATTATAATATAAATTACTGTTATTTCTCTCTTATATGTATATACACCAAACAAGTGATGCACAAAACAATTTCTTACCACTCACAGAGTTAAGCTCAGCCATCCACCCAGCAGCAGCTATCCCTCTTGGCCAGCTCCTTTCAGTTTTACAGTTTTTTCACATTATGCAATATGGTTTGGAACATCACTGTTGCCAGTTTTGGTCAGCTGTCATGGTTCTGGCCCATTCCATCTCCTTCTGCCCCTCAAATCCCTGGATGTCAGGACAGTATGAGAAACATAAAACTGAAATATCGTTGGCTATGTACTACACTGCTCAACAATGATTAAAACATCAGTATGTTATCAACATTGTTTTTTCTTCTGAAGACAAAATATAGCATCATGTCAGACACTTCAAAGAAAATTAGCCCTGTCCCAGCTGGAATCAGGACAGTTAGAAATAATAGCTTCACATAGAAATAATAGCAGGTCTTTTATTTTTATTTATTTATTTATTACAGATTTATGTAGTAATGATTCATAAGGAGAGAGAGATAAGAGAATTCTTAATATAGAAAGATATTTTATTTAGTGTTAGTATGGAATTTCTAAATAGTAATTGTATATTCAAAAAGGAAAAATCACAGGAAAAGTATCAATATGGGCAAGTATGCCATAGAGAGTGGGATTGAGAGCACCCTCAATAGGTTTGCAGATGACACCAAATTGAGTGGTGTCACTGATTAGACAGTATGAAAGGTTACCATCCAGGGGAAATGGATAATAATAACTAAATAAATAAATACAGAAGAGAATGTACATTAGAGAAGTTGAATCCCTTTGCAGTATTTTGTTCTTTAAACAATTATGGTAAAATCTTCTGGTTTTGCAATACGCTCTTCAAGGAAACACATAAAGATCTATTTTTTTGAGCATCAGGAAAAAAGGTTTAAACAAAGAGAATGAAGTAATCTTAGAAGCGTACTGTTTTTTAATGTATCATTGTGGTTATTTAATTAAAAGTACTCAAAAATAATTTCATAGAAGGCTCATTTTTTTTATTAAAATCTTAAAAACCTTAGTGAAAAATGCTTGAAGGATATCAGCAGTGTGGTATACTGGAATTGATCTGCTATTTCATGTTTAGAGTTTACAAAGAAATGAGGTTAGTATAGCAATCACAAATTCTAAGTGAATAATAAGCTTCTAAACTCTGTGGTTAAATTTCTTATAAATTCTGAGTAAATCAAGATCTCATTGTTCTATTAAAAAAAATCTAAACTTTTGGCTGTGGTTGATTTTTTCTTCATATTTGTTTTTAAAGAAAATAGAGAAAAAGAAAACAAACAAATAAAAAGCAAGTCAATTCAAATAGATTAGATTAATTGAAATTTTCTTTGTTATTTTTCCTTTGAAATAAGCAATGTTGCATATTGGAAAAATAGCATAAATCCCCATATAATTTGAAAAACAAATATAAACAATGTGAACTGGCAGGCATAAATTAAATTATAAAGTGAACAACGAAATTGTTAAAATGTTCAGAAGAAAAAACTGTTTTTTTTTTTCAATTTAATTTTTTTTTTTTTTTTTAAGTACTCATGAAGCTTTTATTAAAGTCTTTTTTAAAAATCCTTCAGGTAGGGCAGGCTGACAACAATATTTTTATCAGAAAAGTAACAGTTGAGGTAGCAACAAAATAAAAGATATGCAAAATGAATGCAATTAAGATTATTAGAAAGAAGATATACATATATATATTTTTTTCTGATCCAAGTTCTGAGACTGATATTTGTAAATCTGTGGTGTAAAAATACAAGCTATGTTAAGAGCTCTGCAATATGTAGAATGCGATTTTTCCTGAATGCTCTGGATGGTGTTTTATTAGAATCAGAAATATAAAAGCCCTACTGGGTAGACCACTAGTTTTATAGAAATGCTCCATCAGACTACTTTTTACTGTTTATTGATCCAGTTAAAAAAGAGATTGGATAATAAGTCCTTCATGAAATCTTGATCTCTTTATTGCATACCACCTAAAAGAGGATTTACTTTACACTGAAAATAAAAACATTGATTTAATTTATACTCTCTCAGCCACAAAGATGAGAGAACTGAACAATTAGTAATGAATATTCTATAATGCACAATTTGCCTTCATGAATACTTTATAAAACAGAAGATTGACGGATAATTTGCACATAAGGTTGCATTTCTCCTTTAAGTATATATATTTGTAATAGGTGTTTTAGCAGTGTTAGTTGCTCCCTCATAAAATGTAGATCAGGAGTTGAAAAAGAGGCTTTTGAGGTATGTTCTCAATATCTCTGAACTCAAATATCTTCTATAAAAATTCATAGCTATCTGAAAGCCAACATATTCCTCTAATATTTTTATATTGTTAGTAAGGGAAATTTTCTCCCATACTTACAATTTTTATTACAGTTACAGGTCACAGAAAACTATATAATGTCTTTCTAGGAAAAGGCCATAAAATGCAGTAAGAGGAGACACTATTCTCCACTATGTTATTCCTGGTAAGTCATCTCAGTAAGTAGCATGATAAAATCAACGTCGTCTTATATGCACAGAGCTGTATGAACTGCATACAAAGTAGAAACAAATGTCATTGAACATCAGGTTATCTGTTCAGATTGTTGTAATTCTGTTGGTCAACTGTGAATTAACACTATTACTCACTAGAAGCATATGGCCCCCTTAGTGGGGGAAAGTTGTGCAAATTTTCTTTGCATACCTCACCCTAAAAATCTAAGTACCTATTTGATTTACCAGTCTGCTTTAATTACTTTCAGTTACTATTTTCTAAAATCATACAAACCAATACAATTATATAAAATTTATACAATATATATATTGTATAAATTTATCTGTAGATTGCAGATGCGTACTTTAGAAATAGGCAGACATAAAGGTAGATGTGAAAATATAGAATTTTAAATAATAGAATCATAGAACAACTTGAGTTGGAAGGTACCACAAAGATAGTCTATTTCCAACCTTTGTGCCATGCACAGGTTTATCACCGCCAGATCAATCTGCCCAGGTCCTTATAGAACTTGGTGCATCTGTGGTTTCTCTGAGCATCCTTCTCAAGTGCCACACCACCCTCTGAGTAAAAATTTTCCACATAATGTGTAATCTAAATCTCCCCTCTTTTAGTTTAAAACCATTTCCTCTTTTCTTATCAACATCTGCCTATGAAATATATGCTTACTTCAGACCAAACTTAAAGCAGTATTTTCTAAGTGCATGAGATTGCATGAGCAGTGATATCACTAGAAGACCACAGAACTGTGGTGCAATTTCATAAAATTTACTGTAGAGTTCTAAGGAAAAATAGAAGCCCTTTCCCACTCCCACCCAAAAACATGCACTCTAAATTTTAACATGCTATTTCTTATTTTCGTTAGAGCAGTGATGGAATTTGTTACAATCTACACATGCTAACATAGAAAGCAGTCACAAACTTGTAAGTTTAGAACCAAGTGGGGTGAGATAGACCTTAATATACATGGTGAAAAATAGAGAGGAAGTGTTCCTGGTTTCATCTGAGACAGAGTACATTTTTGTTCATTTTGTCTGGCATGATGCTGTGTTTTGACTCTGGAAGAAAAACAGAGAAGAGAGAAAAGGAAAGTGGAAAAAATGTGATGATAATAACATATATATATTATATTGTACAATATATGTAATTGAATAATGTATGTACATATATATGTGTGTGTGTGTGTGTGTGTGTGTGTGTGTGTGTGTGCATACTCACCACCAGCTGACTGATGGCTGTCTAACAATACAACTACTCACCAACTGAAGCCATGCTAGCAAAGCAACACCTCACTACCCACTGAATAATGCCCACCCAATCCCTAAGCAGAGATCTTCTCCTGGTCAACACAGTTTTATAAACTTCCACATGGTTTCATGTGGTGTGGAATATCTGTCTGCCTAATTCAGGCCAGGTGTTCTGGCTCTGACTCATCCCAGCTCCACACCCTAATGGTGGTGGCTCATCTCCAACGAGTAGCCCAGCCTTGGGATTTCTGCCAACACTCAGCATCAACCGAAACATAGGTTTCCTACTAATAATTATCTCAGCTGAAACCAAGAAAAATGTTTTGACTGTTTCTGTAGAGTCAGAGATGTCTCCCACTGCTCAGGGGGGCTACTGCTTGAGAAAGGTTAATGGTCAGTTAAAAAAACTGTATATATATATATACTTGTTTGTTTTTCTTTTGTGTGTGTGTGTACTCAGTTTTTTTCCCTCATCCATTTGGGAGAGGAGAGTGACAAAACAGCTATGTGGTTCCTAGCTGCCTGCCAGGCAAAACTAGTAGTGTCCTTTTTGACATCCAGTATGAAGGGTATGAAGGGTACACATACAAAGAACAAACAAACAAACAAACAAAAACAACAGACTGTGAAGAACAGTTCATGTAGTAAGAAAATAAACTCCTATTGAATAAGGATGGAAGACAATGAGGATGAAGCAGGGCCATCACATGAACAGGAGGAGGAAGAGGTAGAACTAAAAATAATCATCTGACCTCTATTTTCGATGACCTGCAAGAAACATGAAAAGTCTTCAGCTGTTATCCCAGTGAGTACACTGCCATCTGCCTACCTCTGATAGGTAATGGAACAGTAGCTTGGATTTAGTGGGCAGTGACATCAGGCAGCTGGGATGAGAGCATCAACAAATTGTAACTGGAACACAACCATTCACCCTGTGGACATGATTCTTGCCATCTGTGATAAAAAGCATATGCCATCATTGTGTGTCAATGCTCTGGCAGGAATAGCCTGGAAAGATGTCGAAAAGCCAACAGTGTATGAAGTGTATTGTCATTGTTTTGTGATTTTTGGTTTTCTGTATTCCACGTCATTACACCATGTAGGGAACTGGGAGTTTAACTGTTAATGCTCAAGTTCTGGGTACCTGTCTGGAAGAGAAGAACTACATTCCCCAGGGGACTTTGTGGTTACAGAGAGGAGATAGAACTCCTGGCAAGGTCATCTGATGTGCTCTTTTTTGTCGGTTCTTCTTCATCCACTCTTCTTCGTGTCCCTGCTGCTCAACCAGACTGCACATCTCACCTCAGTGTTATGGTGAGGCCTATCCACCTTCCAGACATGCTCTCTCTCATTATATTTGACTTATTAGCTTCAGTTCTAATTATATCATATTATAGTGTGTTATCTTGCATTCCAATATTATTTTTAGTAAATAAGTTTGTTTCTCCTCAGATCATTGCCACTGTTTTTAATTATTTTGGGGTCCCCTTTTCCCTTTTTCTGGAGGCGCGGATTTTGTGAAATTCCTCTGCCCTGCTCATCATGGAACTGGGATGAACCAGCCCATAAATCATTGACAACTATCCAGTCTACTTTAGCAATATGAAGAAGATCTCCCTACAGATTTCTGTCTCAGTTGTGGAAAAGCTGGCCCAAGAGTTCCAGTAATTCAAATTCAGTATCAAAGAATCACAGAATCATAGGGGTTGGAAGGGGCCTCCAGAGATCAACGAGTCCAACCCCTTTGCCAAAGCAGGTTCCCTACAGCAGGTCACACAGGTAGGCATCCAGGCAGGTCTTGAACATCTCCAGAGAAGGAGACTCCACCACCTCCCTGGGCAGCCTGTTCCAGTGCTTCATCATCCTCACTGTAAAGAAGTTCTTGCGCACATTTGTGCGGAACTTCCTATGCTGCAGTTTCCGGCCGTTTCCCCTTGTCCTGTCTCCACTCACCACTGAAAAGAGTCCGGCCTCGCCATTCAGCCCCCCACACCTTAGATATTTATAGGCCTGGATCAGGTCTATGTCCTGTGTGTCCTACTTTCCACCTATAGGATGAGTATTCAACTATGAAAAGTAAGCATTCCTCTGCTTGTGAGAAAGGATGTATGACTACACACCATGAGTCATTCTGTAGTTTTACCTATGAGTCCATGGAAAAAAATATAAGGAAAGGGGATGGAAAAATCAGATAAAATCATAGAATCATCAAATCCTTAGAGTTGAAAGGAATCTCTAAAGGTCACCTAGTCCAGGGTCATGTCCAACAAGGTCATTTCCAGCTAGTTCATGCCTCAAGGGACAGTTCATCACCACTTCTCTGGGTAACCTGTTCCAGTACATGCTCCAATTTATTCCATATGGAATGCTAGAGGCATGGGTATGTAAATTTCAAGGAAAATCAATCAAAAAATAATATTATTACAGGAAAATGGCTGTTCCAGTTTCCAGTGATCAGTCTCCCAGAGACTAAGACAGTGGTCTGATCTTATTTCTGAGGAAAGAAGCAAAGTAAGGTCAGAGGACCTGCACAGAAATTCCAGATTTAGGAATAAAATGGCAAGATGGACATAATCAAATCCCAATAGATGTGATCAGGAAAACAGCTGCTATGACTCTACTAACTGGCAAAGAGGAAACATGAGCTTTCCTAGGTGTTTCTGGAGAATGCATGTTCTGGATTACAGTCACCATCAAATGACCCCGAAGAAAAATCATTCACATGGGGTCTTGAGCAACAGCAAGCCTTTGAACAAATTGAAAAAAAGATTGTTCATGCAGTACCCCTTGGATTAGTTCAGGGAGGACAAAATGTAAAATATGTGCTCTATACTGCAGCTAGGGAGAATGTTCCCATTTGGAGTTTCAGAGGGGACTTGAGTTTTCTGGGGTGCACTTGATTCCATCGTTGATGTCCCTGATAAAGATGTTAAAGAGCACCGGTTCCAAAACAGAACCCTGGGGGGTGCTGCTTATTACTGGTTTCCACCTGGACACAGAACTATTGATGACCACCCTCTATTGCAGCCTTTTCTTATCCATCTAGTAGTCCACCCATCAAATCCACATCCCTCCAATTTGGAGGTAAGGACGTGGTGGGGGACCATGTCAAAGGCCTTGCTCAAGCTCAGGTCCAATGCCATCACTCCATCGTAGAAGGCTACCAGATTGGTTAAGCATGACCTTCCCCTAGTGAAGCCGTGCTGTCTGTCTTGGATCACACACTCATTCCTCACGTGATCGAGCATGTCATCCAGGAGGATCTGTTCCATGATCTTCCTAGGCACAGAGAAGAGACTCACCAGCCTGTAGTTCCACGGGTCCTCCTTGCTCCCTTTCTTGTAAATGGAAGTGACATGACCCTTCTTCCAATCACCTGGAACCTCACCTGACAGCCCCAACTTTTCAAATATGATGGAGAGTGGCTTGGCAACCACCTCAGCCAGCTCCTTCAGAACCCTGGGATGCATGCCATCCGGCCCCATAGACTTGTACTCATGAAGTCTTATGAAGTGGTCTTGGACTTGCTCTGCCCTTACAGTGGGAAGGGGAGGGGGGGATGGGAGAGGGGATTTACTGCCCCAATCCCCACCAGAGGTTTAGGAATGCAGGGCTCAGGGACGTCAAAAATACTGGAATCCTGGTCGTCAGTGAAGACCAAGGTAAAGAACTCATTCTGTACCTCAACCTTCTCTTTGTCTGTTGAAACCAGTTCTTCTTTTGCATTTATCAAAGGAGGTACACTCCCTTTGGCCTGTCTTCTGGCCAGTGTACCTGTAGAATGTCTTCCTATTGTTTTTCATGTCCCTTATCAAGTTCAGTTTTGCCTGCGCCTTGGCTTTCCAGATCCCACATCTGCAAGTCTGGACAGCATCCCTTTATTCTTTCCAGCTGGCACACTCTTGTTTCCAGAGCTTGTACACACCTTTCTTCACCCTCAGTGTGCCCAGCAGATCCTTGCTGGTTTCCTACTTCCTCTGCATGCTTTCTTATTCAGAAGGATGGAGAGCTCTTGTGCTCTCAGGAAGGCATCCTTGAAGAGTAGCCAGCTCTCCTCAACATCTTTGTTTTTAAGGACGACATCCCAGGAGATCTTGGCCAAAAATCCGTTGAACAGATTAAAGTTTGCTCCTCCAAAGTTCAAGGTGCTGACGCCACTCTTTGCCAGGCCCACATCCCTTGAGATCATGAACTCGACCAGGGTGTGGTTACTGCAGCCCAGGCTGCCTCCAACCTTAATACCTTGTCAACAGTTTAATGGGCTGGTACAGCCCGGTTCCGTGATCAGCAGGGTGGAGGGATCCACAGATCCGTGCCTCTGGAAAAGGGAAACAGGGGACCCCAAAATAATTAAAAACTGGCACTGATCTGAGGAGAAACAAATTAATTTACTAAATGTCCATCTATGTTCTAGCAAAATTAGTCAACCAAGAGAAAAGAAAGGAAAATACTTTCAATTATTTTTACGTTAAGAATGTACCATCTCCTACATTTGCCAGAGGTATATAAGCCTTCATCTTTTATATTAACTATCAATTTGACAAACGCAAACCGAAGAAGTATTTCTTAAAATTGTCCATCTCTAAATAGTTTCAAGAGAGCTCTTTAAAGAAACTTATGGGGAATAAATATATTAAATTGCAGTATATTCAGCTAGCATCATTAATTTTAAAATACACTAAAATACATATAGTTTATATTTTCACATCACATTTCCTGTTTTTATCCTTTTTTTCCTTACTTAGATTTTAATTAGTCTAAATGAAGAAGTAATTATTTTGTTTGTTTTTGTCAAGCATAGAACCTCTTTCATTTGATTAGAAATGATTTAGTTTTTCTACTTAGAATGTTCAGCAAAATAGAAGAAGCAATGAAACTTACTATTCAGTCATATTTTACTGAAGGATTGCCAGTTATCTGGCAATAGTCAGAATGAATAGAGTAAATTACCTCAGCAAGTGATGAAGTATTGATTTGAAAAGTCTGCTGGTTAATCTCTGCTCATACTCTTCTACATGTAGAACCAAGTAGAACATAAATGACCATTAATATCAAATTTCTTAATATCACAGCAAATCATCTTTAAAAAGGGAATTTCAAACAAAGTTATGTTTTAATTACAAAACTTATTTACATGAATATTATTTCTAAACAAAACTTCTGGAAGGAGTGTGTGAAAAGAAAATGATAACTGCTTGAACTGGCCTTCTTAGTTATAAAACAAAACCAGTGCTTAGCCTTGTTGCAGCATAGCTATGGTTTTGTTTGTCTGTTTTCTAGTTTAGTTTTCTTTCATGTCCCCAAAAATCTGATAGCTACAGAAATCTCAATTTTTTAGGAATTCATAAGTTCTCTACATTTAATAGCATGTGGGTAACTACTACAAATGTTCTCATCTGCAATATATACCACATTACTTCTGCTCTCCTACCCAACTTCAGTAGAAGCCAGTTGGTGACTTGGTTTCAAACCTCCTGCCGTGGGCAAAGATGCCTTCCACTAAATCAAGCTGTCCAAAGTCATATCTAACCTGGCTTTGAGCACTCCTAACTGTGTAACATCTAAAGCTTTGCTAGGCAACTAGTTGCAGTGTGTCACCATCCTCAAAATAAAGAATTTATTCCTAATATTTATTCAATCTTTCCTCTTTTGGTGTAAAACTATTACCTGCCATAAAAAGTTCCTCTTCAGCTTTCTTGTAGGCCTTCTTTTAGGTACCAGAAAGTTGCTCGTTATGTATCCTTCTCTTCTTCAGGAAGAACAATCCAAACTCTCAGCCTGTTTCCAGGGGATGTGTGTTCCAGCCCTCTGATCATCTTGGCCCTCCTCTGGTATCACTTCAATAATACGTACCCCTCCTATGTTGGAGACTGGATGCAGTACTCCAGACAGTGTCTCATGAGAGCTGAAAGACAGAATAGCCTTTCTTAACTTATTCAGGGTTCTTTGGATTCAGCTTTCTGGGCTGTGAGCACACACAGTAGGCTCATGCTGAACTTCATCATTCATTCATGAACATCATTCAGCATCCCAACATCCTTCTCCTCTGGTCTGCTCTGAATCTGTTCTCTGCCCAGTCTGTATTTATGACTGTCTGTATTTATAACTCCAGTAGAGGACCTTGCATTTGGCTTTGTTGAACTTCATGAAGTTATAATAGGTCCACCTCTAAAGCCTGTAAAAGCCCTTTTGCATGGCATCTTTTGCCTTCTACATGGGAACCACACCACACACCTTGGTGCCAGTGGCAAACCTGATGAGGGTGCGCTCAAACCCATGTCAATATCACCAACAAAGATGTGAAATACTGCAGTCGCAGTAATGGCATTAGAGGAATGCCATTTTTCACTGGACTCCACCTGGATATTGAGCACAACATTTTAAATGTGACCACCTAGGTAATTTCTTATCCACCAAGCTAGTCATCCATCAAAATCTATGTATCTTCCATATAGAGACAAGGATATTATGCAGGATAGTGCAAAATGTTTTGCATAAGCCGAGGTAGATTACATCAGTTGCTCTTATTCAAAAATGCTGTAAATTCATCATAGAAGGCCACCAAATTTTTCAATCATAATTTGCCCTAAATGAAGCCTGTTAGCTGTCACCAGTCATATTATTCTCTGTGTACCTTATTATAGCTTCAAGGATCTCGCCATGCTCTGTGTTCTTTGTAGATATGAGAGTGCCTGGCCTGTCTCCAATATCTTCCTTTTTCCTTTCTTAAGTATAAGGATATCTTTCCATTTCAAGCAACATGGCTACTTTATCCAGTAGTTCTGTTAGGATCCCTTGGTTGCTTCTCAACTGGTCCCATGGACTTGTGCAACTTCAGATTTCTTAAACAGTCTTGAACCTTATGTTCTCCAGGGTGGTGTGCTTCAGTTCAAGAAAGACGGGGAACTTCTAGAGAGTCCAACAGAGAGCTATAAAGATTATGAGATTATAAAGATTATGAGGAGCCTGAAGCATCTCCCTTGTGAGGAAAGGCTGAGAGACCCGGGACTGTTCAGACTGGAGAAGACAGAGAGGTGATTATATCAATGTTTATGAATATCTAAATAATGGAAGACGAATACATGGGGACAAGATCTTGTTGGTTCTCAGCAACAGAACAAGGGCCAATGGAAACAAACTGGAATGTGGGAAACTCCACATAACTGTGAGAATAAAATTCTTTACTTTGAGGATGACAAGCACTGGAACAATCTGCCCAGAGAGGTTGTGGATATTAAAAATGCATTTGGATGCTTTCCTGTGCAGTCCAGTTTAGGAAACTATTTTAGCAGAGGAATTCAACTAGATTATCTCCAAAGATCCCTTCCAGCCTCCAGTTTCGTGATTCTCTGTTCTGTGATTCTGTTTCTCTTGCATTAAGCGATTTTCTTAACTCTTCCAGTTCTTGCTTTTGCATTCTGTGATTTGGGCAGTTTGAGTACAGAACTTGCTAGTGCAGACTTGAGGCAAAAAATTGAAACTTGAGTACAGCAGCTTCTCCTTATGCTGGATAATGATTTCTCATGTTTACTTCTAGAGAAGACCCACATCTTCCCTAGTATCCTTTTTTCACTTTTTTCATTTACATACTTACAAAATCTCTTCTTGCTGTGCTTGACATTGATAGAATTCAATTCTATCAACACTTTACCTTTCCTGGCTTGATCCTGGTTGCTAACACAATTTCTCTGTATTTCTCCCAGATAGCCTGTTACAAGCTTGCTGTATTTATATTATATATAAGCATTTCTATTTATTCAAAGGAAAATTATTCATTAAAGACTGAAATCTATATGCAAATGTATGTATCTGAAAAAAAAATCACTGTGCATATTATAAGAGCAGGGCAATAGAACATGGTGACATCTAAAAGTCGTATCTTTAGCAGAACTTCCAAGTGTTGTTACAATGATGAAAAATTAATGCCACTGAAAAGCTGGAGTACAGCTTCTGTTCAGAATATGGTCACTGCTTTCTAAAATCAGAGGTCAGGGCAGAACCATAAGGGACCTATTGGTTGTTGGATGCACAGCATAAATCTCTTTAATGTGAACAAGAGTTATAGGCACCCTCATGACTGCTCGATCATTCAAGCAATCAGACATATTGAGAAACCAATTACAGAAACCAGTCTTGCAAACCCTCCTTCCTACAGACCTTTTCTGTTCGCAAAAGGATGCACATAAGAAGGAGATTGTGAAAGAAACAAACCATTCACTACATTTTTACAAACGTTTATTTTATTTTTATTTTAAGTATATCTGAGAATAGTAGAAAAACATGCTCTTACAGATATAGTGTTTCTCTTAAGAAATGAGGTGCAATTGAGTATTATAAGCGTCTGGCTGTCAAAACTGCTTCTGAATGACCTTTTTTTCCTGCTCATTCCATATTCATCAGTTTATTTTCTAAATTTTTCTATTCAAAACTCTTGATGGATAGAAAGCACTTCAAAATCTTTTTTAATATAAATAAAGGAAAACTTTTGTCTAATTTTGTTCTTTTCTCTTACCTACTTCAAAAGTAAACTGATTGTAGTTTGACTCTTGAGAGGTGGGCCCATAGTCTGGAAGAAAAGTCTTTAAAATCAGTTTAAATATGGAATAGACTTAATATCTTAATTGATAGTGAAATTGAGGTCCAAAATTGAGATCCAAACCTCTTCTTACATCCACAGCAGAACAATGAATAACATTGCTAAACTCCTTTTATTGATAAAAAGAAAGATTAACTGTCACACATGTTCCCATTTTTGAAATGGATAGAAATGTTGAGGATATTTCAGTTCTATTTGTGTATAAATTCATACAAAATTCAAATGGATTTAACTATCTTCAGACATTCAGCCTGATCTAATAACAAATGTCTTTCTGTCTTGTGTTTCTCTGCCTTTCCCAATTGCCATCACTGTTTTGTCTGCTGACATTTGTGGCAGTATAAAATAAGAAGTGCATCACTTTAGAACAAAGGAATCTGGTGAAAGGATCCGATAAAGATGCTAGATATATAAGTTCAGTTTCCCAAAGAATATTTGACTCTAAATGTCCACGCTTCTCATTAGTTTTGAGAGAGAGAGCAAAACAATTCAATGCTACTCTCTTCAATCTTTCAAAAGAGTAATGATAACTAAATTAATCCCAAAATCAAATGAAATTAGAAAATCAAAGGAAATAAGAATATTAATTTTCAAGTGTAAAATAACTAGAGCATTGCCTGAACTCTTTTTTGTTTTTGGCTCAAAACTTGCTTTCTGAGACATTTCTTGTGACATGATTCTGACTTACCTAGGAGATAAGAGGTGGGTATCACCATGGGGCAGTCGACATCACTTTGTGGACAGTTTTACATTTGAAAGCATTTCTTTAGAGCTATTTGCCTTCGAAAGAGAGTATTCAGGAGTGTTAATTGGCTGAAGACTGGGCCTAGGAGCAAATGACTCCAGCTTGATAGGGGAGATTGGGAAATGATACCACTGTGTCCTGTGAAGGCAGGATACAACTGGCTTTCTCTTATTTGCTGGCTTAAGATTTTCAAAGCATGGAAGATGGAAAGAAAGGAGCTTCTGCAGAGATTCAAAACCAGAAACTGTAACGCCAAAGTGAACTGACTTGACCACTTTGGACTTATAAATAAGTTTGTACTGTTGTTGGAAAAAACAGTTATCAACTGAACAACACAACTTCCAATGACCCATTACTACAGAAGATTAACATCTGAACCATGAGCAGTGTTGGAACACTCCATGGTGAGTATCTCTCTTTCACTTTCTACAAGGACTCCTTTCTTCTATTTTCTATTTCTTTTCTATCACCCGTCTTCCTTTCCCCATCTCATTTACTGAGTAGGATTTGTAATAAACTGATCGGGCAAATATTTGACCCATTTTGTCTTATTCTCACAGTCGGGTATACATATATTAAAGAATCTCCTCTCCCTCCACCAATTGGACTAAGACAAGTACATATGTAAGAAAACATACAGTGAAATTACAATAAAAACACCCTCAAAGAAATGACAGAAACAAACAAAACAAAACAAAAAAAGAAAACAACAGCAACAGAAAAAATAGACATGCTAGAATTCCAAGCTGCAAAAGCATTCTTGTGAAAAAATAATTTTGATTAAGCTGATACATGCTCCTGTCAGTTAAATATTGTCTCTTAGTGAAAGTTTGTAATGGCATTGTGACAAGCTGAATGACAAGGACACTTTGCCCCATTTTTCAAACTAGCATTATTCTTTTAATGATTGGTTTGCATTCTGATTTCAGGAAGACAGTCTGCATTTTGTCTCATCTTAAAAAAAAAAAAAAAAAAAAGACTGTATGGTGAGGAATGTGTCAGACTACTGAAAACAAAATAGATGAGTTATCCCTATAAAAACATCATACTAAAACAGGACAAAAGTTGTCTGAAAAAAAAATATATATATATTTATGACTTGTTCATAAATTTACATGATAATTACAATTTTTAAAATAAATTTGCATATCCAGATTTCTGAAAACATAATATAGTGAAAGAAATAGTTAAACTTCTTGTGAAAGTTTGTGTGCAAACCTGTTGTTTATACCACACATTACTGTGATCAGCAGTTTTCAGAACTGTTAGGAAATCTAATTATTTCTGATATCCTTCTGAAATTAAAAACAAAATTTATCAGAAGATGAATACCACGTCACAGAAATAAGCTTGCATTTTACAGCCTGTCATTTCCTTTGGACCCAGAATTAGGGACTTAACCACTGATTTCTGTAGTATGAGGCTTTCAAGAATTCAGGAAGGAAAAGTTCTTTAGGGACATAAAGAAAATCTGTTGTGAGTTTAGACTGCTTTTAGTGAGTCTGCAATATCAGGTCTCTTTTTCTTCTTATTTAATCACTGGAATATGTCTCAAAACATCTCAGAAATTTGAGGCACATGCATTCCTGTGAATTCTATCTTAGCACATACTTTCCTAGCACACTCTAATTTCAGTCTGGATATAAAGGACTGCAATTAGAGTAAAGCAAAAACAAAAATAAAACAAAACAATGACAAAACAAACAAACAAAAAAAACACGGGAAAAAAAAAAACAACACAAAAAACCAATCTAAATAGTTAATTAACTTGGACTTTTTTCTGTCTTAGATTTCCAGGGATAATTAAAGCATTGATTAAATACCTGATCTCACAGTTAATCACCAAATTACAGGAATTATATCAATTTGTAATTTTAGAATGCAATTTGCCACAAATTAACTCATTTATTGAAAAGAAACATGGAAAGGCTCTCAAAAGACTATATGTAAGTTTTAAATCAGCATTCTTGGGTGCATCTCAGGTTGTTCCATAGATTTCTGGAAGTCCAGGTGGAGAGGCAGGTCGTCCAGGATATGTCCCAATATGTGAAAGAGGTTCTGTGATCATGTTTGAGCTAATTTTGTGTCCATGGATACAGAAAATAGGATTCCAGGTCTCTCCTTACCTGTGTTTAAGATCATTTTTAAAATCCCAGGATCATTGAATCACAGAATCGCAGAATTTTAGGGGTTGGAATGGACCTCCAAAGATCATGAGCCCCATACCTCTGCCAAAGCAGGCTCCCTCCTTACCTGCATAGGTAAACATCCAGATGGCACTTGAATACCTCCAGAGAAGGAGAATCCACAATTTGGACAGCCTCTTCTGGTGCTCTGTCACCCTCACCATGAAGAAGTTCTTTTGCATTTTGGTGGGGAACTTCCTATAAACCAGTTTATGGCCATTTCCCCTTGTCCTGTTCCCACAGACCACTGAAAAGAATTAGCCAAGTCCCTTTGTCTCCCACATGGAAGACATTTATAAACATTAATCAGATCCCCCTCTGTCTTCTTTTCTCAAGGCTGAACAGATCCAGTTTGCTCAGCCTTTCCTTATAGGGGAGATGCTCCAGGCTCTTTGTAATCTCTGTGGCCTTCCTCCGGATTCTTTTCAGGAAATCTCTGTCTTTTTTGTACCAGGGAGCCCAGAACTGGATACAGTACTCCAGGTAAGACCTGATCAAGGCAGAGTAGATGGGGAGGATCAGTTCCCTTGATTTGCTGGCTACATTCCTTTTAATGCAAGATGCCATTGGCCTTCTTGGCCACCAGGGCACACTACTGGCCCATGGCCAACCTGTCATGACCAGGATCTCCAGGTCCTTCTCCATCGAGCTCCTGTCCAGTAGGTCGTGCCCCAACCTGTACTGATACTCACGGTTATTCCTTCCCAGGTACAAGACTTTATACCTGTTTTTGCTAAACTTCATCTGGTATATTGCTGTCCAGCTCTCCAGCCTGTCCAGGTCCTGCTGAATGGCAGCATAACTGTCCAGCGTGTCAGCCACTCTTCTCAACTGTGTATCATTGGTGTATTTACTGAGGGTGGAAACTATCCCCACATCAAGGTCATCAGTGAAGATATTGAATGAGATCAGATACAGCACCAACCCCCGGGGAATACCACTAGTCACAGATTTCTAACTGGACTCCATGCCACTGATCAACACCCTCTGAGATCTGCCAGTCATCCAGTTCTCAACCCACCTCACCAACCACTCAGCTGTCCCATGTCTTCTCAGCTTTGTTATCAGGATGTGGAAGACAGTATCAAAAGCCTTGCTGAAGTCAAGGTAGATGACAAACACTGCTCTCCCTGCATCTACCCAGCTGGTGATACCATCACAGAAGGCTACCAGGTTGGTTGAGCAGGATTTTCTCTTGGTGAATCTATGCTGACTACTACTAAAAACCTTTTTCTCTTCCAGATGCTTGGAGATGGTACCCAGAACAGGCTGTTCCATCACCTTTCCAGGGACAGAGATGAGACTGACAGGCTGTAGTTTCCTGCATCCATACTTTAAAAAAATCCTTCTTATTATCCTTTTTGTCCTTTGCCAGCTTCAACTCCAGATTGTTTTTAGCCTTTTGTCACATCCCCCCAGGTCCTCACAACGCTCCTATACTCCTCCCAAGAGAACAAGCCCATTTTCCACACTTCACAGACCTTCTTCTTCCCTTTGATTTTATCGATAAGCTCCTTGTTCATCAATGCAGGTGTCCCACTTCCTTTCCCTGATTTCCTACTCTTAGGGATGAACTGAACCTGAGCTTGGAACGAGTGCTGTTTATACGTTGCTCAGCTCACACGGGCCCCCTTACCTTCTAGCACCCCTGCACATGGGATACCTCCAAGAAAGCCTGGAAAAGGTTGAAGTTGGCTCAGTGAAAGCCCAGAGCAGCAATTGTACTTTTTGCCTTACTTCTTCAGCTCAAGATCTTAAACTCCATCATCTCATGATCCCAAGATGCCCCCAACCTTCAAATTCCTAACAAACCCACTCCTGTTGATAAGAACAAGGTCCAGAAGTATCTTCTGCCTTGTTAGCTCCTCCACCATCTGCGTCAGAAAATTATCTTCAACACATTTCAGGAAACGTTAGGACGATGTGTGCCTAGCCACGTTGCTTACCCAACAGAAGTATGGATGATTGAAGTCCTCCATGGAAGCAATGCCTGGAATTGAAACACTACTTCCAGTTGCTTGTGAAAGGCCTCACTGACTTCTTGATCTGGTGACTTGTAGTATACCTCCACAGGAATGTCACCCATACAAGCCCACTCCTTATTTTTCACCCACAAGCTCTCCACACATTCCTCACTCTTTCAGTGGTTTACAGGCTGGTTCAGGCTGATTCCATGACTAATAGGGTGGTAGGACCCAAGGACCCACACTGCAGGAAAATGGGAAGACAGAAAAGGGGAAAGGGTAGGGAGATGGGCCTAGAAACAAAACAGCAGCAACAATCTGAAGAGGAAAGCCAATTTGCTTAATATAATATTAGAATGCAAGATAACACAATATGATACAATATAGTTAGAACTGAAGATAATAAATCAAGTAAAATGAGAGAGAGTGTGTAAAAAAACCTAATTCTGAAGGTGAGAGTTAGGGAGCATGTGCACGGCTGAGACAAGCAAAAAGGGAAAAGGGTATGTCTTGTCATCTGCAGTTTTTATCTTTCCCTCTGAACAGGAACAGAAGATAAAATAATACAAAGTCCTTTGGGTCTTCTCTTCTGAGAGCCTGGTACCCAGAACTATCCATGATCCAAGGAACTGGAGCATTAACTCTTTAACTACCAATGCAATACATAATGTTATGACGTGGAATACAGATAACCAAACTCATAAAACCATGACACCCTCCCCAGCTGGAGCTTGATACATTCTAATTGTTCTCTCACATAAAGGATAACTCCTCCACCTTGCTTCTTCAGCCCATCTTCCCTAAAAAAGACATAACCTTTCATGACAGCATTCCAGTCATTGAGCTGTCCAGTGACATTCCTCATTCCAGTGAGCTGTCCTACCATGTCTCCATGATTGCAGGGAGGTCACAGTCCTGCAACTATACACAGATCTCCAGCTCATCCTGATGATTTCCCAATTTATTGGTAAATAGGAGCTTTAGGGAAGCAGCAGGTGCAGTTATCACTGGAGATATGCAAGAAGATTTTGGATGGGGTATTGGTAACATTACTTTCTCTGAAGAACTCTCGTATGATCCTATGGGATATCTCTATGATACATAAATGTCTTCCATATTAACTCTGTAAATGTAGATTGTAATTCTCAGTATAAAAATGATAAATACATTAGTATTGTTATTTGAAGGGCTTCTAGTGGCAACTTCAGTCAAAATGGGAGGAAACCTGTTACTGGACTGCAGAGTCCTGGCAGGAGCCCATGCTGAATATTGCCCAAGTTAAACAAGTTGCAGTTTAGTGTAATGCTGAAACACCACTGTGCTTTATATACCAGCTTTGTACACTGACGGACATGAAACGGTCTTGAGCAAACATTTGGTACTTAGTCTTTCTGCTAACTCCCTGTGTGGATATTGGAAAGGTGTATGTGGAATCACCTGTTTCTTCTTTAGCAGCTGTACTATACATGTACTGTACATGTATACATGTGAAGGAAAAATGAATTCAGAATAACAGTAACCTACACTAACTTATTTTTCATAACGTTTTCCCACTCTGACTTCACATATGAAGTACAATTAAAAGTTGACCACAATTAAAAGAAAAAAAACATCAAAAAATTCAAAACAGCTGTTAATTCAATTGAGCTACCATGGCTTTAATGAATATTTTATTTGCTTTTATGACATCCTTATGTTGTTAACCATGGCTCTTTTTTGTACATCTAGTCCTGTATTAAAGTCAAATATTAAAGTAAAATATTTAACTGATAGAGAAGGGAGAATTTATCTGATTCGTTTATTGTACACTCTATTGTATTATGTGGATAATTAAGATCATATGCTAAAAATAATCAGTATTGACTACAAATGTTGCTTTTTAATCAGAACTGACAGTTCTGTCACATGGCTGTCCCTCTAGCCACAAGAAGACAACTTCACTATACTACTTGGATTTGGTTTTAATTAAAACATATTATTGCCATTCACTGTAAAACCGCTCTTTGTAATGGCTTTTCCCCCCCAAATTAGAAACTTCATGATTTCTATTATATGTAAAATTGCTTCAGTACATCTAAGATAATTTGATTTTCCATAGTGAGACACAGTCTCTGAAGGCTTAATCATGAGATTTTAGTTTGCTGTTAAATCCCTTTCTCTAAATCAGCTCCTCAGTGAAACTAACAGCAAGAAGTGGTATTTAAGTAGCACTCTCTGCAACAGAATTATTTTTAATCAATGAAATGTAACTAGCTTATTTTTTTTAAGTAAAGTTATTTTCTCAATACTGACTCATGGGCCTTTCCAATGATATCAATATAGTTTTAGCTACTACTCTTTTCTTGGCAGCTATGCAAATTTTTGGACCATATAATAAGAAAGCTATACCAGCCCATTGAAATTTATTTATGAATTAATTGAGAGAGATGCTATTAAATTTCCCCTGTCCATGCGTACTATATATTCATTTTCATATTTATGTATTCTTTTCACTCTTTAGTTTTGTAAATCCACTGAAATAAATATATTTTGATTTGTTATTTCTAAGCCCATGTTGTTTGTTGCTCTTAATTTTATTATCCCTTCTTAAACTTTCGAATAGTGTGAAATATTTCAATTCATTACGCTAAAGATATCTGAATACTGTTAACCTAATTTAAGGTGGTACCGCATGCTCCAGTTCTGTTTGTAAATGCATCAATTCTAGTATAATTTCTAGCTTCTGTGATTTTTTTCTTGCAATGGTTGGACTAAATGTAAAGTAGAAAGAAAAGGTGAAAAAATAGCACAACTGAAATCTAGTGATCTTGTTCTTAGACATTTTTAGTAGGTCTAAGATGAACAGAGAAAGGTGAAAAATTAGCTCAGAACATGTGCAAATCAATAGTGAAATTAATACACAGACCCTTGCAATAAATACAGATGGAAAATTTTCAACCATCTATCCACCTCTGGAGTACAGTGTACAATGATATCCTGTGCATTCTCCTTTTTTTAAGGAAACAATGGTTCAGAACTAGAAGAATAACATCCATTTTTCTACAAGAAATTTTCTTTTGAACTGACAATCCTTTCAATCCTTTCAAAGGATTATTTCACTTTCTTAGAACCACCAAAATTAAAATTCACCTGAACCCCCTGGTCCCAGGTACTGAAGAGTACTGACCACACACTTCTTAGAAGAAGAAGTAGGGTGAAAAAGGAGAAAGATTTTGACATATGTTTCTTCAGGTATTTCTGCTTTCTTTTATTTCCATAGGTACAAGGGGGGAAAACTGCCTGCTGCTGCACTATATTATTCCACAGTGCATTGAATGGAAAATTGCTGGCAGTGCATGCTTTTGTTAAGAGACATAGTGACCAGATCAAGATTACAAATGCTGAAACACCTCAAGAGGAAAAGTATTTTATATTTTAATTTATATTTTGCTTCAGGAGTAGAACAGGATTAAAAAATATTGCTTTCTCTGTACTGAAGAAATGATGTTCAATCCAAAGTATTGTTAACTGGCACGTATGCAAATTTATGCATTCAATATTCCATTGCTTTTTGCCACATAGCTTACAGATACACTGATGTCACCTGTTTAACCACTGATACCACTAAATGTGATCTTGTCTGAATGTCTAAATAATGCATTTTATATATGACCTATTATTTTGTAAGGACTAATATATATTTTAGAAATTTGTTTGCATAGGACACACTGAATGTGTCTGTTTAGAATTTTATATAACACTACATAAATGTACTCTCATAAGACTATCTTTACAAAATTTGTAAAAATAAGATAGTAAGTAAGCTTGATTCTAGACTAGAAACATAAGTTCATTCACACTGTCACCTGCTGAAGTGATGAACTCTGGTGTAGCCATATTATGCTGTGAAGCAGGGGATGGAATCATAAAGGGGAGAATCCTTAGCCAGGCAGACTCCAGGGGAACACAATGAATTGAAAGGACTGGGCACTTCTCAAGAAAGTGGTTGAGGATTTATCAGCAGACTCAGGACTAACTGTTGCCGTTTCCCACATATACAGAAGGCAGCTCTGGGAAGCACTGCCACCAGGATGGGCAAATGGAGCACGATGGGGCAGTTGACACAAAAAGAGGCTGCCTCTTCAGAGAAAAGGCCATTCTGACCTACTGAGAGACTTGAAGTACGCATAGCCGAGTAACCAGGACCATCCAATGATCACCTGCAAAGGTCAGTGGCATCCATCCCTCAAGGCATAATGGTAGGTGCTCCTCTCAGAACAAAATCTGAAGCTCTGGGCAGGAACTCTGCACAATCTCCCCTTGCTTCCACCCAAATGGAACTGCTGAAGGGAGAAGCTGCAATATATACATTTCCCCTGTAACTGGGACGTGCAGCAGACCTGCATGGAAAAGAGGTACCCAGGTGGATGGCTTCCTGCAGAGGTAATTAAGCAGGAAGAAGTTAGAATTTGATAAATAACTGGCTCCAAGCAGCATCTCCAGTTGATACAAAGTCCATGGCTGAAAGTCATAACCTCCTCCATCAAAACACACAGATGAGAGGGAGGCCAATAATGGAAAAAAAAAAAGTGAAATTTTTCAGTGATGAGGGCCAAAAGAAGAAAGGAACTTCCTCTGAATCCTGAGGTACGCTTACAGAACCATGTCACCATTCTACAGACTGAAGAAGAAAGACACTGGACTCAGGGGAGACACTGGAACTGAGTAAAGCCATCCAATCCGATCCTCGTGCAACAACCATCACAAACAAGAAAGGTAACGACTGACAGTAGTATTTAATTCTTTTAAGAGCAACATAGGCATCCATTTACTGACCAGACATAGCCTTCTTACAGGTGCACTGCTTATTGGAGGTTGTAACTAGACTGTCATTGAGTGACTACTAAGACTCATAGAATCAGCGCTCAGTCGAGTTCTCACAGTTTCTTGTAGCATCAGAATAGTTCTGCTTTATAGTGTTCAACATATATCTTACATACCATTCACTTACAAGCCAGAAATTCCTGTCCCTCTAGTCAGTTAATTGGCCTAGCTTCTCCTAAACAACAGTGATAAAAGATGAAAGGTTTCTTGAATGTGATAAGATTAACAATGCATACAAACAGAACCTCCTGTTTACCCTAAGACGAAGAAGATACTGTTTGCTGTCTTACACTCCAGACTCCCAAGGTTTCACAGTTATAGGGTCTATCAAGGAGTCTGATAAAATCTTTGCTGACTCACTCACAGTTACATCTTCCCCCACAAAAATCCACTGAATTTTATCCACAGCTGTAGTTTATGTGGGCACTAGTGATAAAGCTAGGATCAGCCTGAGGAGTACTAAATACAACTACAGAGCAATGTGAGCAGCAGTAAGGGACTCTGGATCAGAGGTAGTTTTTTCATCAGCAGTCTTGGTCAAAGGGAAGAGTTTTGACAAGGCTACTTGAATCTGCAAATCAACAAATGTTTACAGGACTGATGTTACAGCCACGGTTCCAGCTGCTTAGACCATGGGACTCCCTCTGAGAAACTTGATCTACTGATAGGCCCATTTGTCAATGGAGGGGAAGAAAATCTTTTGCTATGAACTTGCCAAACCGGTGAAAAAGATTTAAAACTAAAGCCTGTGAGGAGAGGAACTTCAATCCATCCTCCATCTTATTAACTTGATATCAGTGCCAGCAATAGATGTCCAGAGCCTGGAGAAAAATCACAGGCAATTAGGAGAAGAATAGCACAACAGTATACTAGCTGCTTCAGTTAAAAAGTAGCTTAATCAGAGACCCAGCATAAGTGTTTCTGTGTAAACCATTGATAAATCTCAACTAAAAGGAAGTTGGGCAAAAACATCAGGAGGCCAACATGGATGATCAAGATGCTTCTGGACAAACAAAACCACAAAGAGGAAAACTACAGAGGGTGGAAGTAAGCACAGCCTAAGAGAAATAGCAATAAACTATCTCAGATCTCAAGAATCAGATTAGGAAAGCTAGGGTCTCAATGGAGCTAAATCTGGGAAGGAATATCAAGGGCAACAAGAAAAGTTTCTACAGGCACATCAGTGGTAAAAGGAAGTCTAAGGAAATTGTGAGCCTTCTCCAAAAGGAAATGTGAGAATTGTTCACTCAGGATGTGAAGAAGCATTTAAATTTTTTTAGCTATAGCAACTGCTGTAGCTACACTGCTCACTTTACAGAAGGTAAAGGCCGTAACAGTGAAAAAGAAAAACTGCTCACTGTGGGAGAAACCCAAGTTCAAGACCATCCAAATAAACCAAAGTGGAGAAATCCATGGGATCTGTTGATATGCAGTCATGCATCCTGACAGAACAGACAGATTAAGTGGATAAGCCACTATAAGAATCCCATGGCATTCTGATGAAGTTTCCAGGTAACGGAGAAGTAGAAATATAACCCCCATTTTTAAAAAGGGGAGAAAAGTAGATCCGGGGAAGAGGCCATTTACTCTTACATATATACTTGGCAAGATCACGGAGTAGTTACCCCTAGAAGATATACTAAGACACATGAAGAACACAGAGATGACTGGTAAAACCAACATGTCTTCAGTGAGGGCAGAATACCCCTTGCAAACTTACAGGCTTTCAATGATGAAACTTCAGAACTGCCACCAGGAAAGAACAGCAACTAACATCAGCTACCTGGAGTTGTGTATAGCATTTGGCACTGTCTCACACAAAATCTTGTCTCACCCACAGCAGGGTGCTGGAAGTAGATAACCTTTAATGTCTTCTCCAAACCAAACCATTCTATGATTTCATGATTCTGTGAACTTTTGATTTGTCATGGTTTTATGATTTTGGTTATCAATATTCCACATCATAGCATTATGTAGTGCACTGTGAGTTAAATAGCTAATGCTCCAGTTCCGTGAATCATGGATAATTCTGGGTGCCTGGTTCTCAGAAGAGAAGAACTACATGCTACGTAACACAGAGAACTTTGTGTTGTTCTGTTTTCTATTCAGAGGGAAAGATAAAATTGTTCATAAGTCGTGAGACTGCTCTCTCCTTCTGCTGCTTGTCTTGGCTGTGTACGTGCTTCCTAGCCACCTCACCTTCAGCACTAGGGTAAGACCTTCAATTTTTGGACACTCTCTCTCTCATTTTATTTGATTTATTAGCTTAAATTCTAATTATATTGTGTTATCTTGCATTCCGATATTATATTTAGTAAATTAACTTTCCTCCTCAAATTGTTGCTGCTGTTTTGTTTTCAGGCCCATCTCCCCAGACTTTCTTCTTTTCCCCCTGTGCCCCTTTCCAGGCACATGGATCCTTAGGTCCCCCTGTCCCATTACTGATTGAACTGGGCCGAACCAGCCTGTAAACCACAGACACAATTAGATCTGGATTTGTTTTGTTGGATTTTCCATCCAGATAAATAATTACTAATAAACATAATCTTCTTCAGTTATTTGTACGTGATTAATTTTTCACCCACATCTATTTGGCACACTGAAGATATTTAGCAGATTATTCAAGAATAGCATTCACTATACAGACAGATGTTGGTATTTGGATCCCCTTAACCAAATTCTCTTTGACTGTGAAGAGCAAGACACGAGGGTCCTAGCTCCCTGAGGCAGGAACACTTAGGGAAATCCTGTAGAGAATATGACCTCTGGCATACATTCTGATGACATTTCAGCAGCCTGGCAGGATTTCTGAAAAAGATTGTAGGAAGACACAAAATAAATATGTGTTATTAGGACAGTGAATTTTAAGCACTGTATAGCTGACATAAGCAACAAATAGATTCAGTTCTTGTGCTTGCTGGAGCCAAAATAGAATTGACTATAGAACATTCTGGTGGAGATGCTGACTGCCTATGGTTTGGATGGGTATATGCTCTACTAGGTGAAACACTGCCTGGATGACTGGGCCCAACGAGTTGTGGTCAGTGGAGTTAAATTCAGTTGGCAGCCTGTCACAAGTGGTGTCCCCCAGGGCTCAGTACTGGGGCCGCCTTTATTTAACATCCTTATTAATCATCTTGATGAGGGGATTGAGTGCACCCTCAGTAAGTTTGCAGATGACACCAAGTTGGGAAGGTGTGTTGAACTGCCTGAGGGACCTGGATAGACTGGATTGATGAGCCAAGGTAAATTGTATGAGTTTCAATAGGGCCAAGTGTCAGGTCCTGCATTTTGGTCACAACAATCTCAGGGAACCCTACAGGCTTGGGGAGAGTGACTGGAAAGCTGTCTGACAGAAAAGGACCTTGGTGTACTGATGATCAGTCAGCTGAATATGAGCCAGATGTGTGCACAGGTGGCCAAGAAGGCCAACAGCATCCTGGCTTGTATCAGAAATGGTGTGGTGAGCAGGACTAGGAAAGTAATCCTGCCCTGTACACAACACTAGTGAATCTGCACCTCAAGTACTGTGTTCAGTTTTGGGCACCTCAGTACAGAAAGGACATTGAGGTGCTCGACCAGGTTCAAAGCAATGCAACAAGGCTGGTGAAGCACTTGGAGAATGTGCTCTATGAGGAACAGCTGAAGAAACTGGGGCTGTTTAGTCTGGGGAAGAGGGGACTGAGGGGAAACCATATTGCTCTCTTCAAATACCTCAAAGCTGAATGCAGCAAGAGTGGGGTTGGTCTTCTCTCTCACTGATGATGGGTGAAATGGCCTCAAGTTGTGCCAGGGGAGGTTTAGGTTGGATATCAGGAACCATTTCTTTACAGAAGGAGTTGTTAAGCACATGAATAGGCTTCCCAGGGAAGTGGTTGAGTCACTATCCCTGGATAAAACCGTTTGGATGTGGTGCTCAGGGGCATGATTTACTGGACAGAGTTAAGGTAGTATGGTTAAGTCGTGGTTGAACTCAATGGTCTTTGTTGCTTTTCGCGCCCGTACCGAATTTCCCGGGAGACTGCAGCTTGGCCAATTACTGAGGCGACACCAATATGATGAGCAGCAAATGGCGTTTATTACCCGTATACACTACCTTATATAGCCTAATTACTTCGTCTACGCCCCCAAGGGGGCACATCACACATCAATCATTAGAGCAGGGAGGGAGCTTAACACATCAGACCCCGCGGGGGGGTCTCGCAGTTTCACAGTTGCTGACAACATCTCCCCCTCTCCATGCTCAAGAAAGCATACTACAACTCGAGAGGACCCTAACCGCGTACACCCCGAAATCCCCGCATTGCGCCTATACATGCCATTGTCCTCTCGGTTAAGCCTTGCCCCGTTACAACCCGATTCGCAAAATATCCTATCCTAATAACCCTATAACTTATATAACCTATATACTTATATACTTAATGACAACCTATTATCTTAGCAATCCTAAAATCTTAATATCTTATATAAGTTCTACCTTAACGTTACAACCGTCTATCAGCCTTAAGATAAGTCTTACAAAAAACGATGCAGTGTATCCCTATTTAATGCTAAATCAAGCTGGGACGCTTGCTTTAGCAAGCGCCATGTCTTTATATATAATATAACTATAAGAACCAAGCATAATACTATCAGTCCTAATATAACAACTACCGGATATAGTACAGAGTTAAATATTCCCGTAGCTGTGGGAGACCAACCGAAAAGAACCTCCCACCAGTGATGTTCTCCAGCCTTCATTACTCTTTCCAAGATGCGATGTATCTTTTTCACGTCATGATGAACAGTAATCAAGGTCTTTTGTCCATTGTCTTTGATGCGTTCTAACAGTCGATGCAGATCATCATGTTGTAGAAGCTCCTTTACCAAAGCGAGATTCATTCCAATCAGCGCTGGACGCAAATCTTTAATCAGGGTGTAATTGAACTGCAAAAGCTGATATAAAGTAACAGGAACTGTATAGTTAAAATCACATCCTAAAATATTGATAAAATTGCAAACACAAAGATTTGAGTGATTGGCAGTATCAACAATCATATCCCCTATTTGTATGGAGTCGCAATGAGTTCTGACGCAAGCACATCCTTTTCCAATATATACAAGCATTGATTCGAACATCCTACCAGGCTGGACCTCAAAGTGGCAGATATTTTGTTCAGTGTCAAAACAGATATCTTGGGTCTCAAATGTATTACTTTCACAAATAAATCCTTGTTGTTCTCGCATGGCACATGAACTAACGTCCACAGTTTGCCATTTCTCATTCTTTTGAAGAGCCCATATCCGATGTTCAATTGGATACAGAGTAGTCTCACCATGATTTAATCCTAGAGCTATGATTGGATATATCGTGTATACTGAAGCATTACTTATCATCAAAACAAAAGCCACGGCATAATTGGTGACAGGGTCATAAGTGAAGTTAACTACATGCCACCATGATTGAAATTTTCTTTCAAACCTATTTGCATTGTCCCAAATTACCTTTCTAATTTCAGTGGGTATAGTGCCATCCTCACCTTCTCTCACGATTGTCGCTGCTATAAACTGCATCCACATCTGGGCCTGAATGCAACTGAGGGCTAAAGAAGTATTACCTTGGACTGCTGAAAGCGCATCCATAATCAGCAGATGATCTTTCCTATCTATCTTTTCCCATTGCGGTAACACATCTGATAAAAGCCATTGGCTTGTTCCTAAACCTGATAGGGACGACTGTAGAGGATGTTGCAATTCACGTATATTACTTGTAATGGCATTCAATTTACTCATGAGTATTTCAGTGTCTATACTGTTTAAGACTCCTAAACCTGTTCCCAGAATACCAGAAACATCTCTTTTTGCTCTTCTAGGTGTATCAAGTGCCTGTCGATGAAGCCATGCCGACCATCCGGCATATGACATGCCTAAAAATAATGCACAATCTGGTTTAATAGTTGAAACATTAGTTTGCAATAATAGCATCACTCGTTTAGGGGACCACGTTGCCCACACCTAAAACACGGGCCTTTATTCCTTCCTTCCCTGACCCGATTGGCGTCTATCATTTCCTGCATGGCGGCTGCTAATCCCTCATTAGTTAATGGTGCGACTTTCTGATGATCTAACACATATTTAATAAGCTCCCCTGGGGTAGTTAGGTTACCCGGTGCTGCTCTGATGATTTGCTGGATGTCTGGCAACGATTTCTGTTTAAGACATTCTATTATGACTGCGGATTGGACCTCCCTTGGGAGATCAGATCCCTCCACTGCGCGAATTAGGCGATTCGCAAAATCAGAAAATGACTCAGAGGGGGCCTGCTTTATGTCTGCCCACGGATGCACAGGTTCCGCAACCTTAGCCACTTCTCGCAGGGCTTGGAGGGCTGCCGTTGTAACGGCTGCCAGCTCTCCTGGTCTGAGCATTGCTGCTTGGCCCTCCAGGGATCCCACCATTCCATCTGCCAGGCCCTGAAGATGTGCTAGATTAGTTCTCTCGCCTCTGCGCTGGCCATTGGCTGGATGGCGGGGGTCCTGCTTGGCAGCAGCCACCACAGCTTGAAGTAGTCTATTCCATTCATCATACCACAGGGTGTATTGTACGGGCTCAAGAATAACATGCATAAGGTTCACCACATCATATGGCAAAAGGCTAGAAGCCATAAGAGCTTCCACTGCTGCCATAGTAACAGGGGAACGCAGGCCTTTGCTCTTAACTAATTCCGAAAGACGAGTAACCGCTTTGGACTCCAGAGGAACCCAAGCTGGACCCTCTGGTCTTATCACCACCGGCAGAGTGAGAGCGACACCTGCTGGATCTGCGGCCTGTATATCCTCCCTCACTCGAGCCCAATCAGTGAGGGTAGGCGGGCCCCATGAAGCTGTCGATATGGGACCACGCCCCTCCTGGGCGGACTCCGGGGCCATCCCCGTCGGAACGCCCCCCCCACAGCAAGGCTGGGGACAATCCACGCCCCTCGGGGGGTGGCCACTGTAGCAGGCAGAATCGGGCAGTAGGTGAGTCCCGCCCCCACTGTCGCATTCCACAGGTTGTATCACAGCCCCTCCAGACATCTCTCCCTTCTCAAGGACCCTCTTATCAACTGTGCTAGAAGTTATACTGCTTTCCTCCACCGACCCCCCTTCCCCGTTATCTTTACAGGGCTTAAGCGAAGGATATATGCTGCGAGCCGGGTACGGAGGTGGGTCCTCCCTTTTATGGTATGATTGCTCCTGCTTCACTTCGTTCTTCTTTATCTCCAGGGTCGTTGTTTCTGGTGGGGCCGAAGGAGTCAGCGCCATCTTGCCCTCTGGCGAATCTGTAGGGGAGACAAGACCCCCCCCTGGCCCGAGCCCCAGCAGCTCCCTAGCACGGTCACCTGCAATCTTCTCCTCTTTTGCTTTCTTAAGAGCTGTTAAAATCAATCCCCACACCTTAATCTCTGCTGCTTTCTGATTAAACATTGCCCTCTGTGAGAGCGCAGCAGTAAACGAATCCCAATTATTAGGATCATATAAATCAGAAGGGGATGATAATAGTCCCTCCTTCTCCAGCAATAAAAGTGTCGCTGAAATCTCCTTCTTAGAAGGAACATTTTTCCCGCAATAATTTTTGCATGCATGGAACATCACCTTTATGACGGCTTCCATAACGCCTCCGGCCGAACATACACCTGGCCTCTTCTGGCGTTTCCCCCCTAGCGTCCTAGGGGAATCTTGGCTCCTTTTCCCGAGCCTCCCGCCTGACGAGGAGTAATGCGCACTCCTCCCCGTCCCCGGGTTTCCACTACTCCGCGGATTTGAATTTACCACTACCGCAGTGGGATCCTGCTTCCGGCAGGCAGCTGACTCACTCCCAGGAATCACGTCGATCAGGGTCACCACTTGTTGCTTTTCGCGCCCGTACCGAATTTCCCGGGAGACCGCAGCTTGGCCAATTACTGAGGCGACACCAATATGATGAGCAGCAAATGGCGTTTATTACCCGTATACACTACCTTATATAGCCTAATTACTTCGTCTACGCCCCCAAGGGGGCACATCACACATCAATCATTAGAGCAGGGAGGGAGCTTAACACATCAGACCCCGCGGGGGGGTCTCGCAGTTTCACAGTTGCTGACAACAGGTCTTTAAGGTTTTTTCCAACCTGAGTGATTCTATGATTCTGTGACTTTAGTAGAAAGAATCTGTCATACAATGAATGGGAGCTGGAAGCAACAAATAACTTGAAGAGAAAAATACTTCCACAAATGATAGAAGGTTTCGTAGGTTCAAAAACTGATGGGGGATAGAAATAAATGTAAAGTTTACATTTGATTTCTTTAATTATGATGAAGTACAGGAAATTGTGCCTTTTACAGCATTTACTTATGAATCTCTGATGAATCTCTATTCATATGTCTTAGTGGTTTTCATACGGTCTATTTTGTCCAATTTTATAGCTCTATACTAACTTAGTTCCTTTTTTTCTTATATTCCTAGATGGTTACCAGCTCTGATGCAGACACATTCTGCAGCAGAGTGGAGGACAGTAGCATACAGGGGAGTTTCTTTAGCTAGGTAGACTCCAGGGAAGCATAGTGATTCACCAGGACTGGACAGCTCTCAAGAAAGTATCAGAGGTGCTTGTGGGTTGGCTCAAGAGTAACTGCTGCAATTCCTTGCAAATAAAGAAGGCAGCCACCAGGATAGACAAATGGAATATGGTATGGTTGTTGGCAACAAGGAAGATGATTCCTTCCCTTGCCTTTTCTTTCCCTTTCCCTTTCCTCCCCCTTCTATTCCCCTTCCTTTTCCCTCTTTCTTCTTCCCCTTCCTCTTCCCCTTCCCTCTCTTTACCCTTGAGAAAAGTGCCTTCCTGAAAAAGTTTAATGGTTTATCTCAATCGCAAGCACTCAGACCTGTTCATAATTTCCTCTAGTGATTATGCTTTTGGCTGGCTTGGCAACCCACTGATGTTAATTCTAAACTTAGGCTAAGAAAGAATAAAGAATACTTGATAAAGAATCAAATAGAAGACAGTTTTCATCCTTTGGAAATTCTGAATTAGGCTTCCTTTAAAGATACAAATATTGTAAGGTAGAAAGATGTATTGTTGTTCAGGTGTACAGATATACAGTTCTTAATCTCTTGCTTTCAACTGTCCCATATGCTATAGTTATTCTAACACATCACACAGAAAGCAAAGTATACTGGTTGTACTAGGGTAGCAGAGCTTTGTAAAAAGAGTAGTTATGGAGTTAGAGTCACATTCTCTTTTTGTAGGAGAGACTTCAGAGGTCTCAGACCTTAGACAGTGACACGGTTACACAGAGGTGAACCTACACACTGATTCAAAAATACTGCTTGTAAATCTCCACAGGGTTTTTGTTTGTTTGATTGTTTGTTTTTGTTTTGTTTTAAATACTTGCCTAATAAAGAATTCTGTTATTGATCTCCATGCTTCGGGGAACAATCCACACTAACAGTCCATAAGGAGAGAGGGGAAACGTAGCTAATAGCTATACCTTTTCAGCACTGACTACTGTAAAAGTAGCACTCTAATTCCACTATTCACTCAAGAAAATACTGAAATTACTTTAACTGAAATAAGGTAAATGTAAGCATTTTCTAGATTATTGCAGAATTGTTCTAGAATTGTTTTTTTACTTTTCACCTATGATGCTCTCTATTTATTAGGTACAGACAATGAACCCTCTTAGGCGTGCTATACACCAAGATGATGGAAAGTTTCCAATTAGTCTATCAAAACAACTTGCTGAAGTCTGACTAATTTTGAACAGTCTGGAAATAGTCATTTATATCGTAGTGTATCTTAGCAGCTGAAGGCTAAGTCTAGTCTAGATTTTAATTGCTAATACCTCTATCAGAAAGCTGGACCACCTCTCCAGTGTGGAAAAACTGAGGGAGATGAGCTTCCTCATGCTCTCTGTGGCTTTCCAATACTTAAAAAGAGATTCTAATCTTGAAGGAGATAGTGTAAGGATGACAAAGAATTGTTTTGAACTAAAACTGGGGAGATTTAGATTAGATGTCAGGAGGATATTTTTTACTCAAAAGGAAATGAGGAGGCTGACCAGAGTAGTTGTGGAGGTGTTTGAGGATGAGTTGGACAGGACCCTGGGCAGCCTGATTTGGTGCCTGATTTAGAGTTTGGAAACTCTGCCCGTGGTGGTAGAGTCTTTAAAGTCCCTTCCAACTCAAGCCAACCTGTGATTCTATGATTCTACATATATACCCACTATTTTTGGGTGGATACTCATTCTCATAGTAGACTGTAATTTCTTTCTTTCACTGAGAGATACATATTGCTGAAGATGTGTTTATGGAAGTATTTAGGATTTTAGGATGGAAATAGGTGCTTAATGAAGTCCTGTTTTCAAACAATCCTAAATATCAGTCTTCTATTTCAATTACATTTCTCAGACTTGCTTCTTTTCTTGTTTTCTTGGGCAAGAAGCTCAAAATACGTACCTATTCTTTTTCTTTTCTGCTGTGGTTGCAGTAAAAAAAAAACCAATGATTCTGCAAAAAGTACTTTTCAGATAACAATTTTAGGCGATGAAAAACAATATATGCAACACTGCATACCCAGCTGAGCTAGTAAAATTTGCATTTGAGAAAAAGCCAACTATTTCTTGCAAATACAGGCTCTTGTCATTTTCATACTCTTACAGAAAATAGCTTTACCAGTTTATGACTTTCCTTTCTGAAAAAGAAATAGAAGGGCAGATTTTTTTATTTACAAATTGTGTAAATATCATTTTAATGCCCAGAGAGATGTATACAGTCTTCTGTCATTAATTCCATGTGGTTTGTGTAGAGGTTTCACAGCAAAAGGGTGAAAAAACACCAAAGTAGAAAACCTTAAATACAGGACTCATATATCTAAAAATGGTTGGTTTTTTTTTTCATTGACAGGTAGAGTGGGCAGACGTTTTTGCTGTGAACTATTGTAACATATCTCAGTTGACAAGCACCCTTACCAAATGTATTCATTTATTTCACGAATTTACATATTTCACTCATTACAAATTAGAATATAAATGTCTCCAATGGAGACATTCTTAGTGTCTGCATTTTGTGGCATTACATAGCCAATTTCCCCATTTACCAATTTCCTGGGTAAGCAAACTATCATGTTTGTATTAATAACACATGTTTTCTTTTAATTTGTTCTTTTGTTTTTGTTAAAAAAAAAAAAAAAGAAACAACAACAAAAAAAACCCACCACACATCTTCAGAATGAACCAAATCAGATTAAGCATTTCCTGTCTCTATCCAGAAATCAAAGACCTTCTCCTAAAGAGTCATTTATTTGGTAAATTCTGTCATTTTATATTTACAAACAGGTGTCAGTATTCACAAACTTTGTCATTATTCATAATTTAACTTTTGTGTTTTGGCCACTCCAGTTCTTTTTTACTTGTATCAGTTATAAAATCTATTGTGGCACAAGATCAAATATAACAATTGATTTGTATGAAAAGTGGCTCCAACTGCACACTGAAGTATTGAAAGCTGGTTGTTTTCCAACACTATCTTAATCAGATATTTGTTTCTGTGGATTGACTGAGAAAATATTATACAGGAAAGTTACATTTACGTGATTAAGCTTAACTTTTATTATTATTATTATTATTATTATTATTATTATTATTATTATTTCTCACCTAAATACCTAAATACCTAAATACCTAAAGACCTGGTGCAATATGTGTAATTATAAATTTTAATTTATTTTGGATTAAAAATAACTCATCTAAGTGTCACTGTTGCTATACACAGATACATAGGGGATTAGAATCAGATTCAATCAGATTAAGCCAATTTTTGTCTGCTAATTTAAAAAGTATAGTGCAATGCAATGTGTTCTAATATGGATTGTTAAAATAATGTAACATATATATTTTGATTATATAAATATAAATATTGATAAAATATAATGATATATATAACATGAAATAGCATTGGCAACAAGTATTTTAGAGTTTAAGAGCATAGTCAACCTTTTTTTCTAAACAATAGTTATATCTTACACCAGGAAGGAATTTGTAGAAAAATTGCATTGAGCAGCATTTTGATAAAAAACAGAAGAAAAATATAAAAGCACATTTACTGATTTTCTTTTTTATTTTATACTCCATTGCTTAAAAATCAATTAGCAGTCTCAGTTCCACAAGCTCTTAGAGAACCATCAGTATTGGAGACTGGCATTGATGACCTGCTGTAGCCTGTTTCTTTCCCTGTCCTTCCTTGTTACTGGAAGGATTGAAGAAGACTCTGCCTGTGATTCTGAGTCCTACTGTATCTCCCCAGAGCTCTAACTTTCTCTTTTGATAAATCTGAGGCTTCCTGATACTGTGGGTTGATTACCCACATGAAAGGAAAAGGAAAAAACAAACAAACAAGCAAAAACAAAAAAACAAGAAAACCTTATCACAATTTGTTTTTTGGTACATCTGCACGCTTTACTGTACCCAGCTCTGTACCTGCACAAATATCCATTATATACTTCCTCTGTTTTTCTACAAAATATGTGAATTTAATATTTATTTATACAGTAGCAGGAAAAGTTCTTTAATCAATTGACAGAAGAATAATTTATTGCAACATGCTTAACCATATTAAAAGGTACATTTTTGCAGTATTCTTTATAGTTTTTCAGGCATGGCCTGCATATCCTAAGGGAGAGGTTAATTAATCTCAGTGACTATACATTATTGACATTGCTGTCCTGTTATTCACTGTATGGCAGATAACTTTACTTCTAAATTGGATATTCAGGTACTGATACATTTTGAAAAAAATGTTTCCTACAGTCAACTATATGGTTAGAACATTTCTATATGAGAAACTAAATCAAAACAGATTTAAACAGGAACATAAAAGCATGCCAAGATTTCCTACACAAAAATTAGTGAGTATATAATCTATACATAAAAACAATGGTGGTGAAATAAAATATAAAGGGGATCACCAATAGATAAAGAATCCCCCTCAAAAATTTGACACACACACCCAAAAGCTTCAAAAATTTAAAATGTTTCCAGAATGTCCTTTCTACTGTTGAATTTTGATTTGTGATGGACCTGTTCTCCTTTTGAGAATTTGTTAAAACAAAATATAAACCTGTTTTTCTCATGACCTCTCATGACACATTTCTTGCATTTTTATTAACTCACAGAATTTCCATTTTTATTACCATTTTTAAATTAACAAACATGGTCATGAAGCATGCTTGACAACACACAATTGCTTTGGAATTGATTATTGATTATTATTATTATTGACAGTAATGTAGTCAAAGCAAAACTGGAGTATTGTATGTATGCCAAGCAAGCAATGGGTTAACTCACTGGTGTTCAAAATTTTTTTAACTAGGCTCATTGAGTGAAGAGGATTTGTCTCAGGCTGTATATGTAATACTAATATAGTATATGTGTCTAAGTAACAAAACCTTTGTTTATTTATTTATTTAGTTAGTTAGTTAGTTTAAAAAAAAATGTGGGCAGAAAACAAAATTAGTGGGATATTTGATTATTATTTTTTTTTACTTTTCCTATATTTTTTCCTTGAAAATAGCTGTTCATAAATGTACATACTACTACTAAAATATAATGACAACAGTAAGGTGTGTTTGTGAACTAAGGGATATCTTTCAGCGGTCAGACAGGTCTTATAAAAGTCTAGTAAAGAGATGTAATCAAATTTTTGAGTTGAATAGTTGATTACAACTCTATACATTCCAGTAGAAAATTTGCAGGTTATGCATTTATGCCAATTGGAACCTGAATTCCTGACGTCCATGTAGCAAAAAATTTATGATTTTTTTGGCAATCTTGAAAGCTGTTCTCAAATTTCTTTATCAAAACAGAAAGCAAGGCTGCATGTTTTTTGCTATTCACAAGAGTGTTTTTACACAACAAAATGCATAGAACTATTTGGCATAACTTGATTTAGCTCTGCATTGAGCCTTCTCCTTTTCCTGGTTTCATACCAGGCATTGCCAATTAGAGATCAGTATTTGTTTTTTCTGAGAAACATATGTGCCTGAGGCATGTCCAGACTGCTCTGCAGGAAAGAGCCTACTCATCTACTAAAACGTAGAGCGGGGCACTCAATCTTCTTAAAGGGGATTGACTCTATGATGGCATGGGAGAGTGGCAGTAGGTGGGGCTGAGCTGGGTGGCATGGGATATGCGGGCCCCAGTTGAGCATGTCTGAGTTAACTCTTTTAGGTCTTCTGGGGTGCATTAAAAAGAGTGTGGCCAGCAGATGGAGGTGATCCTCCCCCTCTACTCTGCCCTGGTAAGGCCTCATCTGGATTACTGTGGGCTCCCCAGTAAAAAAGGACAGGGATCTCTTGGAGTCCAGCGGAGGGCCACAGAGCTGGTGAAAGGCCTGGAGCATCTCTCCTATGAAGAAAGGCTAAGTGAACTGGGTCTGATTAGCCTTGAGAAAAGAAGACTGAGAGGGAACCTGATCCAGGTCTATAAATATCTAAGGTGTGGGGGGCAGAGTGGCAAGGCCAGACTGTTTTCAGCAGCGTGTGGAGACAGGACAGGGCCAGAAACAGGAGCATAGGAAATTCCACACAAATGTGCGCAAGAACTTCTTTATAGTGAGGGTGACAGAGCTCTGGAACAGGCTGCCCAGGGAGGTTGTGGAGTCTCCTCTGGAGATGTTCAAGACCCGCCTGGACAACTACTTGTGTGACCTGCTGTAGGGAACCTGCTTTGGCAGGGGGTTGGCTCAATGATCTTTGGAAGTCCCTTCCAACCACTACGATTCTGTGATTCTGTGATTCTGTGATTCTGTGATTATGTGATTATGTGATTTTGTGATGGGTTGACATCAACTGTATGAGCTTTAAGAAGATTGAGTGCCAGGCTCTACATTTTGGTCATAACAACTCCATGCGTCAGTACAGGCTTGGGGCACAGTAGCTGGAAGACCATTTGGGAAAAAAGGATCTAGGGATGTTAGCTGATAGGTGGATGAACGTGAGCCAGCAGTGTGCCCAAGGGGCCAAAGGAGGCCAGCAGCATCCTATCTTGTATCAGAAATAGTATCAGGACTGGTGAGGCAGTACCTTAAGTATTGTTGCAAACTTCCACACAATTCCAGCCCAGTCCACAACACCCTATCAGCACCTGTCCTGTCTGCACCCCTACCTGGCACAGGGACATGAGAGATGCACACCATAGGGTGTAGCTCAAGTGACAATTTAATGCTGCGCAACAACTACCTATATACCGTGACACACAACCGCTCCATGAACCCATGACCCATTAAGCACCACCCAGAACCACCCCCTGTAACTACCACCCACCTTAGCCCACGTACCACCCACACTGAGTACCGGCCACATCTCCCCCCTCTCAATGCCAAGCTACCGCATCCCCTACTTTCTATTATTATTTCCCTCAGTCATTAAAACAAGAACAGTTTGTAGAGGTGCAGATATACTAGATCTACTGAAAAATTAGTCCTTATCTACGGGTGTCGCTGAGTGTCATTGAGTAGAACTGTTCCCAATGTCTGTCACTGGAAGATTCTCCAGGGGCAAGGTCTCCTCTGTTGTTGGATTATCGGTCTGGCAAGAAGACTAGATTCCACAGTCATGCCTTCCTTAACATCGAGAGCAATGCCTGTGCAGGTGCCATTGCGCGTTCTATTATCAAGGAAGTGTTAACCAGGACCAGCCTTGAGATGTTCAATTTCTTGTGGTGTGCTGCTCAAAGAGGAAGAATGGGTCTCCAGTCACCGTCTTCAGACTGTCTTGTCTGCCACTGCCTCAGCTGGACTCGGGGCTGACTTTATCCATTTTTCAGGGATCCAGCGCGGGCCACCACTACCTCCCACACACGCATACCCAAGCCCAAGCACAAAGAGCAGCTGTGGCTCTTTTGACCATACCCCATCCAGACCTCGAACATACACCACCCCAATTGGATTCCGATCCTCCCCAAAATCATTATCACCCCTTCAATGTTCCAAGTGATTCAAACTGAATAGAACTTTTAATAACAACGCCGAGGAGCACAGTTCCTCCTGGGGAATCTCTCCCCCCTCTCTAAGAGCTGTGAGACGTGCCTTCAGCATGGCATGTGTCCGCACAATAATGGCCTGACTGGTGCTGTTGCTGGCTATTCCTGTGACGTGCTCGATGCCCCACAGGTTGCACCAGGAGTGGAGCGCGGAACTGTGACAACCTGGCCCATTATCAGTTTTTAGGCATTGCAGCACATTGAGAATCGCCACTGCTGTTATGCAGATCTACTGCCCTTGCCCCAACTACAATGGTTCCAGGTGTTACCGGCTGTTCTAGTGTTTTGCAGCTTCATGTTTGGGACAGTGGGGGACCTTCTTTGACCTTTAGTTGCGCTCCTGATCCAGCCCCAGCCACGGTGCTCCCCACGAGAGCTGGGCTGTTTTGTTATTCTCCTTCGGGACGATTGTACTGCACTGCTGGGAGCAATGTCCCACCCTTGCCCCAACTGATTCGTTTCCCTGGGCAGATTTGGGCAGATGTGAGCTTCATAAGGTCCTCCAGATACCCAACAGGTTAATGATCTATGTGTAGCCTGTGTTTGAGTTGGACAATCCTTATGGATGTGGCCCGACTTCCTGCACCCATAGCACTGCGACCTACCTAAAACTACCTGCTGCAAAGCTGCCAGAAGAGGTGCCTGTTCCACATGCCTACCGTGCTGAATTCCCTGTTCTATCAGTTCTGCTGCTGAAGCTGTCACTGGCAGGCAGTCTAACACGTGTTTATACTCCGGCGTTGCTCCTGAGCGCAAGCAGTCGTGCAAGACAGTGTCTCAAGCCACCGCGGGCAGGCTGTTACTGTTGACTGCAGCCTGGAGGCGATCAGCAAAGGGACCAAAACCCTCACCAGGCTTCTGCTATACCAAGGTATAACTGGGTTCCTTCGTTAACATACTACACATGGATTCAAAGGCCTCTCTCCCTATCTCAGCTGCAATCATCAGTGAAGGTGTCAGTAACTCCAACTGCAGTGATATCCACTGGCCCTGTCCAATTATTTGATCCAATTCCAACCCATGGCCCAGGTGTCCCTCGTCCATCTGCGCTTGTATAATAGTTGCCTCTGCCTGACCCCTCACCTGCTGTTCCCAACTGTACATTGTGCCAGTGTCAAGACTGCTCTGGTCATCTGCCGCCAATCAAACATTAGCAGTCCTGATGTGCCAATGGTATCTAATGCAGCTGTGTCCCTGATCCTGATATCCCTTCTGATTGAATAGCTGATCTCAACTGCAACAGAATTTTATAAACAGGGTTCCACTGACAGGTCCCATCTGGACCCACCAGAACCGGAAAGGCTGCTGAGGGCGGGGGTGCATCTGGCTCAATGGTCTGCAGCTGACAGCCTAATAATACACAGTCCTTAGCCCTGATAAGCCACTCCCTTCCAGTTTCTTGCAGAGTGTCAGCACCCCTGATGTTCATAGCGACCCTTTTTGCACCCATTGAGCTTTTTGATCAGTAGCGCTCATTTCCTTTACTAATTCCTGCATTTTGCTTAATAGCGGCTGCGCTGCTGTTTGCACAGTGGCTCCTCCACATCCAATTGCTGTTCTGCTGTTCTGCTGTCCAACCACTTCTCCTCCAATCACCTGTCTGGCTGTTCTTGTCCCTCCCCTTTCTGCTCCAATCACAGGCCAGCTGCCTTCATCCTCCCGGCACTCCCACAAGCTTATGGGGGAGGGGTCGTGAGTGTCGTTATTGATCCAGAGGTGGGCATAGGCACTGTTCCAGGAACATATGAGAACGTGGGTCTGGCTCCAATAGCCCTCCAATTAGATGCTGTTGGAGGCCACACAGGTGCCGTCCAAGGCACATTATCCTCCCCCTCACGCCCCCCACACAGCCCTCCCAGACCCTCCACTTCTTCTAGATGAATCCATTCCTGATTCCTCTACCTGTAGCCCAGCGTCTGACTCTGCCCTGTTGCTCTGTACAACTTCCACTGCATCCTTCTGCCCCCCTTTTGCAGGCTCCACACCCCCTTCGCAGGCTCCTTCTCCAATTCCTCACCTTCTTCCTCAAGCTGACCTAACACCACCTCCCGAGCCATCCTCCAAAACTGCTCCTCTGTTCCCACTGCTTTAAGAGCTCTTTCTAAACTTCCCAAGGTAGCAGCAACATCCGCCACTCCTTTTGTTCCCAGCTTAACCTCCTTCCACAACTCCTCTGCTGCCTTATCTAAATTCCTACAGGATAAGCACTCCATAGGAGTACTCCCTTAACCAAAGTGCTGAACCCAATTAATCAAAGTCCTAAGTGACGCCACTTAACATCAGACTCTACCTGGACATAGATCCATTGACTACAATCCTATGGCTGTAACCATCCAACCAATTCTTTATCCACCAAGTAATCAGTTCTTCCAATATGAATTTCTCCAGTTTAGAGGTAAGAAAGTATTGTGGGACCAAGTCCAATACCTTGCAGAAATCATAGAATCATAGAATCATAGAATCATAGAATCATAGAATCATAGAATCATAGAATGGCCTGTGTTGAAAAGGACCAAAATGATTAGCAAGTTTCAACCTGCCTGCTAAGTGCAGGGTCACCAACCACTAGACCAAGCTGCCCAGAATCACATCTAGCCTGGCCTTAAATTTGTCCATAGAATCATAGAATCATAGAATCACTAAGGTTGGAAAAGACCTAAAAGATCACCCAGTCCAACCGTTCACCTATTCCCAATAGCTCCCACTAAACCATGTCCCTCAGCACAACATCCAGTCTTTCCTTGAACACCCCCAGGGTCGGTGATTCCACCACCTCCCTGGGCAGTCCATTCCAGTGCCTGACCACCCTTTCTGAAAAGTAATACTTCCTCATGTCCAGCCTGAATCTCCCCTGGCGTAGCTTGAAACCATTCCCCCTGGTCCTATCACTAATGACACGAGAGAAGAGGCCGACCCCCAGCTCACTACAACCTCCCTTCAGAAGTTATAGAGAGCAGTGAGGTCTCCCCTGAGCCTCCTCTTCTCCAGGCTGAACATTCCCAGCTCCTTCAGCCTCTCCTCATATGGCCTGTGCTCCAGACCCCTCACCAGCTTCGTTGCCCTTCTTTGAACACGTTCCAGGGCCTCAATATCTTTCTTGCAGTGAGGGGCCCAAAACTGGACACAGTACTCGAGGTGCGGCCTCACGAGTGCTGAATATAGGGGAACAATCACCTCTCTGCTCCTGCTTGCAACGCTGTTTCTTATGCAAGCCAGGATGCCATTGGCCTTCTTGGCCACCTGGGCACACTGTCGGCTCATGTTCAGCCGAGCATCAATCAATACCCCCAGGTCCATTTCCTCTACGCAGTCCTCCAGCCACACCGCCCCAAGCCTGTAGCGTCGCCTGGGGTTGTTGTGGCCGAAGTGCAGGACCCGGCATTTGGCCTTGTTGAAACTCATCCCATTGGCTCCAGCCCAGCTCTCCAGCCTGTCCAGATCCCTCTGTAGGGCCTCGCTACCCCCAGGCAGATCCACACTTCCAGCCAATTTGGTGTCATCTGCGAATTTACTGAGGGTGCACTCGATGCCCTCATCCAGGTCATCAATAAAGATATTGAAGAGGACAGGCCCCAGCACCGACCCCTGGGGAACACCACTCACGACTGGTCGCCAGCTGGATTTGACTCCATTCACCACCACTCTCTGTGCCCGGCCCTCCAGCCAGCTCCTTACCCAGCCAAGAGTGTACCCATCCAAGCCTCTGGCTGCCAGCTTCTGCAGGAGAATGCTGTGGGAGACAGTGTCAAAGGCTTTGCTGAAGTCTAGGTAGACCACATCAACAGCCTGTCCAGGGATGGGACATCCTCTTTGGACAACCTGTTCTATTGTGTCACCACCCTCAGAGTGAAAAATTGCCTCCTAATATCTAACCTAAACCTTCCCTGTCTCAGTTTAAAAACATTCCCCCTTGTCCTATCACTATCAACCCTTGTAAACAGCTGTTCCTCTTCCTGTTTATATGCTCCCTTTAAGTACTGGAAGGACACAATGAGGTCTCTCTTAAGGCTTCTCTTCTCCAGGCTAAACAAGCCCAGTTCCCTCAACCTTTCCTCATAGGAAAGCTGCTCCAGCCCTCTGATCATCTTAGCGGCCTTCCTCTGGACCCATTCCAAGAGCTCTGCATCTTTCTTGTGCTAGGGCCCCCAAGCCTGGACACAATGCACCAGATGGGGCCTCACAAGAGCCAAGTAGATGGGGACAATCACCTCCCTCTCCCTACTGGACACTCCTCTTTTAATGCAGCCAAGAACACAGTTGCAGTCTGGGCTGCAAGTGCACACTGCTGGCTTATGTCTCATCTATCAGGACCCCCCAGTTCTTCTCCACAGGGCTGCTCTCAAGTTCTTCCCCCAGTTTGTATAAATACCTGGGATTGCTCTGACCCAAGAGCAGGCCTTGTTGAACCTCATTAGGTTCTCATGGGCCTACTTCTCCAGCTTCTCCTCATCCAGGTCCTCTGGATGGCTTCCCTTCCTTCCAAAGAATCAACTGCACTGATCAGCTTGGTGTCTGTCAAGTTACATCTTGGTTGCCTTGGTTTTCATGATTCCATCTCTACATGTCCAGACAGCATCCCTGTATTATTCCTAGGCCATCCATCCCTGCTTTCACTGCCTGTACTTTTCCTTCTTATCCATGAAGGATTAGGACTTATTATGAAAAGAAATATCTGTGTATCAAAACACTTGTCACATCCATGCGGAATCAGTGAAAAGAAGGAACTGAACATTTTACATTATATCATGCTGAAATTTCTGCTGTATTCTACTGAAGTGGCTAAGAATCAAAACCAAATAATTGAAAAGGTTTTATTGTTCATTTAAAAAATGGCAACTTATTCTCTGTTGTGATGAACAAACTGCGAAGCTCTTCAGTTACGTTTATCAGATGTCAAAGAATAATTCCATACAGCACACCTTTGTTTTGTATCTGGCTTTGTAATATAGTACAAAAGTAGCAGGGAAAAATAATAAGTTTGTCATTATGATATGGCCTTGCCTTTCTACCAGCTTGGCATTGCTTTGTTTCAAAAAGTTATCTTGGTTCCTAACGCTGAGATTATTTCTTCAAGAAAGAGAAGTAAGGTCTAGCAATCCTTAATAAGACTTGCCTCAAATAACATCAGAATTACATTAGATCAAACGTGCAATTGCACGTATTAGAGAATCTCAGTAACAATTTCAAACATATTTGCTCCAGTCTTAAGTGACAGTCTAAGAGACATACCTGAAATTAACAGAGTTGTGCTATCTTTATTACTTTTTATTGCAGGACTTTTTATAATATATTCCAGAATTTATTGGAAACAGAACTTCAAGGATTTTATTGGAATTATTCCTCAAATATTATTATAATCCCATGATACTTTGAGACCAAATTTTAAGATACAAATAGTACAATTAAAAAGAAACTGATTCACTAGTTATAAATACTACCAACAGATATGTTTGCACACATGCATATATAGGTAAACATATTCAGAATCCCATGGCTGTATATTAATACAAAACAATATGCCTGAGTTATGCAAAAGATTTGAAGCATCTTTTCCTTTGCAGAGCAAGAAAACCTTGCAAACTAATAAGTATATTTGTAGAAAGAATTTCATAACAACACATCTATGTATAAATTCACCATATCGGCGTGCTTATGAGCACTATTACATCTTCAGCAAAAACAAGTCATCTTTTATATCATTCAATAAAATGTCTCTGTATTATACTGAAGCCCATGATGCAGATGTAGAAACACATATATAAGATTCCAATTACAGAGAAATTTACATTACATAAAAAAAAAATGGAGACCAACACTCTAGATGAAATGATAGCGATAGGATAAGGGAGAATGGTTTTAAATTAAAAGAGAAAAGATTAAGGAAGAAATTTGTTACTCAAAGGATGGTGAGACAGAGGAACAGACTGCCCAGAGAAGTTGTTGATGCCCATCCTTGAAAGTGTGCAAGTACCAGTTGGATGGGGCTTTGAGCAACCCAATCTAGTGGGTGGCAAGCCTTCCCATAACAGAGGGATTTGAACATGCTGATCTTTAAGGTCTTAGGCTAAACAAAAGATATTCTATGATTCTATGAATTTAACATTCATGTGAAATCTGACTATCCTACAAGATAGGATAGACTCAAAATCACCTCCCTGAATATCCCTTTAGAATCTCTATAATTACCCTAAAAAGTCCTATTTTCACAACACCAAGAAAACTAATGTCAAACATAGCACAGCCATTGAAAAGACGCAGTAAAGGTTAAAACAGTCATTTTACCACAGTGAAAACAGTGGCATCAGTTTTGTCTACGCATTTGTGAAGTTTCACTCTGAAGACTGCAGACTAGAAGGAACTAGTGAAACAAAACTACAGTTAATGAATATTCACACCACAATAATGATATCTGCTTCTTAAATGTATGCTTAGAAAGTATCCTCTGATCCAGAACGACCTTGAAAGTTTCCGTGGCTCTGGGAAACCTAGTTTAGCTGTAGATGTCCCTGGTAATTGAGGGAGGGTTGGACTACATGACCTTTACAGGTCCCTTTCATCTCAAATTATACTATGATTCTACAATTATAGAAGCAGGATTCAATATTTTTAATGCATTCTCTTTATGTACATATAAAAGAAGCAAATATAATTATTGTGGTGTGAACATTCATTAACTTGTTCTGATATTTGTTATGAATATATTATAGATATGTGCATGAAATAATGTGTAAAGATTTAATTACATGTTAGATAAACAGAAGATTTGCACTACAATTATTTGTGTAAATTTAGGATAAAGTGAGATAAATAATCATTTTCTATGCTCATAACAATCATATGTTTCATAATTAAACACTTTTTTCCTCTTGAAGTGGATGAGCAAAATAAGCAAAAAAGATTGAATACATAAAACAAACAATACCAGCTACTAGAAGAATTTTCCCACTGAAGAGATATCAAGTCAAGCAATGAATCTAAGTATAACAACCAGCCTAATGCAAATAAAGGCCTATAAGAGAAATAAGTTTACACTACATGCTGAAACCTAAAGTCTGGAGCTAAAGGTATTTCTATTCTAAGGATCATGCAAACACCTTTTTTTCCTAAGGATCTCGTAATTTGTGTATGTGGGACTCAAACTGCTGCTTAGTCTAGAGACTATGAAATCTACTCAGTTTACTGTATGCATGCTACAGTTTATAAGAGAGCATATACACCTGTTTTAAAATGTTGTAGAGGAAAACTTAACAGACCTTACCTTTGTGTTTCTACTGTACTTGGAGTACAAAGATTCAATATATTACACTACAAATTCCAAGTAATGAACATTCTGTAAGCCATAACATGCATCTAAGTCTTTTAAAGGGCTCTCATTAATTCATAGAATGAAATTGAATGTTAATTCTGCATTTCTAACTATAGCAAATTTGTGCAGAGAGAAAAAGTTTGATGCCACTCTGTGTCCTATGTAGACCACAAAATTAAATAAACACTGCACAAAAGAAGTGATCCTTTCTTCACTGGAAAAAAATCAATGTGAAAGAAATAGACATAGCTTGCTACAAAAGTAATGCCTTCTATTTATTATGGTTACAAAAGAGCACAATAGTGTTACTTGATAAAACAAATTCCACCTTGGATGGGGAGCAGAATTAACCCCATGATTCAGGTGGAAACTGTTTGAGACCTACTACTCCACCTAAACAGCTACAAGTCCATGGGGCCAGATGAGATCCACCTGATGGTGGGGGCCTGGGATGAAGTTCAACAAGGCCAAATGCGGGGACCTGCACTTTGGCTGCAACAACCCCAGGCAGTGCTACAGGCTTGGGGTGGAGTGGCTGAAAGACTATAGAGGAAATGGACCTGGGGGTATTGATTGATGCTCTGCTGAACATGAGCCAGCAGTGTGCTCTGGTGGCCAAGAAGGCCAATGGCATCCTGGCTCGCATTAGGAATGTTGTTACCAGCAGGAATAGGAAAGTGATCATCCCCCTGTACTTGGCACTGGTGAGGCCGCACCTTGAGTACTGCGTCCAGTTTTGGGCCCCTCACAGCAAGAAAGATACTGAGACCCTGGAGCGGGTTCTTACAAGAGCAACAAAGCTGATAACAAACCTGTCTGGAGCACAGGCCTTATGAGGAGCAGCTGTAGGAGCTGGGATTGTTCAGTCTGGAGAAGAGGAGGCTCAGGGGAGACCTTACTGCACTCTACAACTACAAGAAGGGAGGTTGTATTGAGCTGGGGGTTGACTTCTTCTCTCATGTAACTAGTGATAGAACTAGAGGGAATGGCTTCAAGCTGCACCAGGGAGATTTAGGCTGGATGTTAGGAAATACTACTTTTCTGAAAGAGTAGTCAGGCACTGGAATGGGCTGCCCAGGGAAGTGGTGGAGTCACCAACCCTGAAGGAGTTCAAGGAACATTTGGATGTTGTGTTGAGGGGCATGATTTACTGAGAACTATTGGTGATAGGTGAATGATTGGATTGGATGATCTTGAAGGTCTTTGTCAACCCTAGTGATTCTGTGATTCTGTGATTCTATTCTGTAGAATAGAATAGAAATAGAATATTCTACAGAAGTGACTTTTTTATTCTGTGTCCATTCATGTATTATGACACTCCCACAATGAATTGATCAGTTAATTAGAGATCACACTAGCAATTTTTTCTACATAAACAGTAAATTAACAATTGCAGAAGAATGAATATAAGGACATCCTTACACTGACTGTATTTTGTTTGGTTAAAGGATGGTTAAGAATAATTAAGAAATCCAGACATATTGGATTTTCAAGCAAATACTGGTTTAAAAAAAAAAAAAAAAAAAAAGCGAAAAAAAAAGCGAAAAAAAAGCCATGAGACAAAACCTTTAAGTCTATGGGTATGATTGGGAGAATGTTTGTTCTTAATCCAGTTTTAGGCTCTTGCTGTCTTCATTGAAGAGAAATTACAAGTCACCTGAATTAAAATTTCCACACCTGTAAAACTCACCTATCTGAAATAATCATCTTACTTCATTCTAGCATCATCACTGAATCTACTGAAGAAGTCTACAAGAAGTGATAAACAAAGCAGAAATGTTAAAATACTAAGCACAATCATTGGAACTGATGTGACCAGAAGAGGGAGAAGGCCTTCCCAGCCTCTTTCACCCTCCCATCCCTCTTTCTGAGGAGAAGACAAGCAAAAATGACCCAATTAACATAAGGAGAAATAATAAATTTACTATAAATGGTAGAATTTATTACAATGGCAGAAGAATGTAATATAATATATTATAATAATATATCAAATATTTTTAATTTAATTAAAATATTACATATTAATAATATAATATTATATAATATATACAATATCATATGTAATACTATATATATACATAATTTTATAATGATATAAAAAAGGATTTACAGGTAATAAACAAATAGGAGAGAAGGATTTTCCAGTCATATTTTGAAAGTGTTGTCGAGATGCAGAGACCAATTCTTCCTTGTCACCTGGAATCAGAGATCATGTAGGGAGTACTGAAAGCTCCTGGGAACTGTAGTCTATTTCTTGTTAGTGTGCCTTCCTACTGGAGAGCTGAAACTCATGTGGTATTGTTGAAGCGTGGGACAAGGAAGTGCAGCTCCACAGTGCACTTTGCACCAGCATCCAACATGACATCGTTATGTGAAATACTGATAAAACCAGAAAATCCTCATAATATATACATTATATATATATATATATATATATATATATATATATATATATATATATATACATATATATATTTCTTAATTCACATCTGCTCTTTTTTGGGTGCTGCACTTTCTGATATAGATGCCTTCATGACGTGCTGGAACACACAGAGCTCGACAGCAACTTTGCACCTAGGTAGACACCAATATGAATATGAGTGAGCAACACGCCTTTGCCCTTAAGAAGCCAAAATGTTTTCTTACTTCATTAAGCAAAGTCTTGACCAAGAGGCCAAAGAAGTCATTCTTTCTTCTAAGCCTTGGTGAAGCACGCCTAGAATATTGTGTTCAGTTCTGTACTCCCCGTTGCAGACAGAGACATTACAGACATAGTGATTATGGGACTGGAGTACCTCTCCTGTGGGAAAAGAATAAGACATCTGAGACTGTCCAAGAAAGTTTGTGCACTCTTTCTCCTTGGAAATTTTCAGAAGATGCCCAGACATGATTATGAACAGCCAGCTCCATGTATATTCGCTTGTCCATGGGATTTGAACAGGATGATTTCTAGAGGTTCATCTCAAATTAAGAAGTGATCCTGTGATTTTGTGATCCTGTGAAAGTATGAAATATACTGGCCAAAAATCTTTAAGCTTGTGTGTGGTGATTGTGTGGTGACATTTAGAAGAATCATAGCATGGCTTATAAATATTAATATCAGAGTCAGAAACAGTTAATAAGTACTGGAGGAGAACTTGTGATTTATTTGTATATTTATTCAGTTTCATTTATTGGTGTTAACTTAATGACAAAGATTCTCTGACCAAAAAACTAAAAACCCTCATTTCTCATTTTCTGATCAGTAGTATGAAAAATTACAAGCATTCAGAAGAACTTAATTATAACAAGTAGCATGCAATTCTATAATAGGCCATACCAAATTATACTCTGTAACTTTGTCAGAAACTAATCTGTATTCATATTTTCTTATACTGTATAGAAAGAAGAAGTCACTCTGGTTAGCTCTTCTGAACTCTTATTTAGATTACCAATTTCAAAATTATTTAGTTCATAATGGATATTTTTGAACAACTATGGAAGAAACAGAACAAAACAGAAGAATAAAAACAAAGAATACTGATTTGTAATTTTCCAGCAATTAAAAATCTTCTAAGGTCTTCGTAAATTGTTATAGTAGTTAATTACTACCAATGCAAAAAATTCTATCCTACTTCATAGAATTATAGAATCAGAATCGCTTGGGTTGGAAGGGACCTCAAGGATCATCAAGCTCCAACCTCACTGCCACAGGCCACGAACCTCCATATCTAATACTAGACCAGGGTCCAATCCAACCTGGCCTTGAACACCTCAAGGGATGGGGAATCCTATTCCATCACCTCACCACTTTCTTGCTGGTATCCAAACTAAACCTTCCCTCCAAATTAAAACCATTTCCCTATGTCATGCCATTATCTATCCTTGCAAAGAATTGTACTTCTGGACAAATCTCTATCCTGAAGTTCCAGGAGTTAGTTCTTTTCCCTCATACTGAAGAGTGGTCCATTAATCAAAATTTTATTCCTAGGAAGGCTACTATAAACCTTGATATTTTCACACTTAATGTTTTTTTTTATAAGAAATATATATTTTATATATATAAGATAAATAGAGAAGGTTGTTTTCAAGCCTGTCATGAACTATGAGATAAAAAGGAAAATGGATAAGCTGCTGGTAAAAGGTATGAGTTAGAGGCTAGGAACTGGGGCTGGTAGGCAACAAAATGTAGAAAATGTGAAAGTCTTAGTTGCCATCTATCAAATTATTTATTAAAAAAAAAAAAAAAAAAACAGTTTAATGGATATTACTAACATGTTTAATAGACTTCCCTAATGTATTTACTTCAACTCTTAAATAATTACTTTGAAGTTTTTTGACAGACTGGGCTTTTCAATATAATTACTGAAAAAAAAAGGTGAAGTTGCAGACACCATATCTGGATTCACTATTCTAGCTATATCTATGTCAAATATGCAGATATTTTCATGACACAAAGGTAATATAATTTCTCTAAAATACTCAGAGTATTTCTGCATGGAAAGGGTTTCATTCATTCATTCATTCATTCATTGGCAAAGTTGTTGATCACAGTGACTCACACTGTATATTGCAGATGAATAATGAGAATTTTTTTCAGAATTAGTGCCTCCGTGAATTACACCCCATTTTGTTAGTGTATGATACATTTCCTGCTTACGTAACTTACTTTACTGCTGGCTTATTGTAAGTCAGCCAGTTTATGGGTGCTTCAATTTAACAGTGATTTTTTTAATGATTTAATGATTCAGTCTTTCCTATGTATGAAATTTACAGAAAAAAAAAAATTAATACTTTCAGTGTTGAATCAACAGTCAAATCCTAATGAATCCTTCAAGAGACACTGCTAATCAGGTTTTCTTCCATGCAGAATATGCCCTAGAGATTTTGCATTGTACGGCATGCTGTATGATATGGAATGATATCAAATGAAAGGAAGAGATTATTTGCATTCCTCAAATTTGCAGTTGTTTTCAAAAGAGATACTAAGTTAAAGTTATAAGGCTTACTTTTTATAAGTCCATGTTAGTTGACATTAATTACATTAACTCCCCTTAATTCTTTTTTAATCTAACCCAGTACCTGCTGCTTCATTATTTTATTCAGGATCAAAAACAATCTGAGAGGCCTTTAATTAACCAGATCTATTACTCTATATTTATCACTCAGGTTACTTAATATCCTTCTAAAAATTCACATAGTATTAGCTTTCCACTGGAATTACTACAATCTTTCACATCTTATTTGAAATTGGCATCAGTAAGTGTGCTGATTTAAAAATGCTTAAGCCAAACATGTTTAACATGCTTCAAAGTTACTATCCTAATTTTAGTATTTGGCCTTCTCTACACTGTTACTAGCACTGCTAGGATGTTTTTTAAAAGTCCCATATCTTGCAGACGATTCCTTAGTTCATATATCATCAAGAGACAAGTCAATGACCAGATTAAAGACAAATTTGTATGAAAATCAGAGGTGCAAATCTACTAGAAGATCTTGAACAGGTTAGCTTTGCAGAATTGGCTTGTTCTGAGAGATCATAGAATCATAGAATCACAAGGTTGGAAACGACCTATAAGATCATCTAGTCCAGCCATCTACTCATCACCATTGGCACCACAAGCACTAAACCATATCATGCAGCACGTCGTCCAGACGCCTCTTGAACACTGCCAGGGACGGTGACTCCAACACCTCCCTGGGCAGCTATTCCAGTGCCTGACCACTTGTGGCCATTTCCCTGTATCCTGCTCGTTACCTGGTAGAAGAGGCCAAATCCCTCTTCACCACAACCTCCCTTTAGGAGGTTGTAGAGTGCAATGAGGTCTCCCCTGAGCCTCCTCTTCTCCAGACTAAACAATCCCAACTCCCTTAACTGGTCCTCATCAGACTTGTGCTCCAGATTCCCCACCAGTTGCCGTTCTCTGGACATGCTCCAGGACCTCAACATCTTTCCCGTAGTGAGGAGCTCAAAACTGAACACAGTACTCGAGGTGCAGCCTCACCAGTGCTGAGTACAGGGGGATGATCACCTCCCTGCTCCTGCTGGCCACACTCTTTCTAATGCAGGATGCCGTTGGCCCTCATGGCCACCTGGGCACACTGTCAGCTCATGTTCAGCCGAGCATCAACCAACACCCCCTGGGTCCCTCTCTTCTTCACACTCATCCAGCCACTCATCACCAAGCCTATAACGCTGAATGGGGTTGTTGTGCCCAAAGTGCAGGACCCTACACTTGGCATTGTTGAACCTCATCCCATTCACCTCAGCCCAGCAATCCAGCCTGTCTAAATCCCTACCCTCAGGCAGATCAACACCACCTCCCAGCTTGGTGTCATCTGCAAACTTACTGAGGGTGCACTCAATCCCCTCATCCAGGTCATCAATAAAGATATTAAACAAGATGGGCCCCAGTACCAACCCCTGGGGGACACCACTTGAAACAGGTCGTCAGCTGGACTTAACTCCATTCACCACGACCCGTTGGGCATGGCCCTCTAGCCAGTTCCTTACCCAAAGAAGCGTATATCTGTTCAGACCACGGACAGCCAGTTTCCCCAGAAGACGCCTGTGAGAGACCGTGTCAAAGGCTTTGCTGAAGTCTAGGTAGACTACATCAACAGCCCTTCCCTTATCTACTAGACTGGTCATCCAGTCATAGAAGGAGATGAGTTTAGTCAAGCACAACCTGTGTTTCATGAACCCATGCTGGCTGGGCCTGATCCTCTGGACACCACGCATATGCTGTGCAATCTCATCCAAGATGATTTGCTCCATAACCTTCCCTGGTACTGAGGTCAGGCTGACAGGCCTATAGCTCCCCAGATCCTCCTTACGGCCCTTCTTGAAGATGGGAGTCACATCAGGAAGCTTCCAATCCTCCAGGACCTCACCAGTTAACCAGGAGTGTTGATAGATGGCTGAGAGGGACTCGGCAGTCACCCCTGCCAGCTCCCTCAGCATCCGAGGGTGCAGCCCATCCAGTCCCATGGACCTGTGATAGTCCAGATGGAGCAGAAGCTCTCTGACTGTCTCCACCAGAATTGCTGGGGGCATATTCTGAACAGCGTCCCAGACTTCCAGATCAGGGCATAAAAAGCCCAGAGGATAACTGATCTGGCTATTAAAAGCAGATATAAAGAACACATTGAGGACCTCAGCCCTCTCCTTGTCCTCAGTGGCCAAGTAGTCTGTCCCTTCTTCCAGAGGACATGGAGTCTCTTTTTCTCCCTGAGTCTCAATAGTAGTTCCCAGCTCTTCCACACTGGTTGTCTTCCCCTACGGCTTGCCTTACAGCATTCAGGGACAGCCTGTTCTTGCGCCTTTAAGATTTCCAGGCTTCCTGGACCCCTTTACCCTTGAGAAGCAACTCTCAAGGGACCCGCGCTACAAGCGCCCTGAGCAGATCAAAGTCTGCCCTCTGAAAGTTCAAGAACGTAGTTTTGCTGGTCACGCTTTTGACATTCCCAAGAAAGGAGAATTCTACAATTCTGTGGTCACTCTGCCCAAGACAGTCCCCAACCTTCACTTCTCCCACCAGTCCTTCTCTGTTAGCAAAGACCAGGTCCAGCAGGGCATCTCCCCTGGTAGGCTCGCCTACCAGTGTCATAAGGAAGCTATCTTACACACAGTCTAGAAACCTCCTGGACTGCTTCCTCTGCGCTATATTGTATTTCCAACATATATCAGGGAAGTTGAAGTCCCCCATCAGAACAAGTGCTGGCGATCGCATGACTTCCACGAGCTGTTCACAGAATGCCTCATCCAACTCTTTGTCCTGATTAGGTGGTCTGTTATAGACCCATCAAGATGCCACCCCTACAGGCCTTCCTCCTGATCCTTATTCATAGACACTGCACTCTATCATTCCCAACCCCAACTTCTTCAAACTCGAAACAATCTTTAATATAAAGGGCCACCCCACCACCCTTCTTTCCTAGTTTATCCCTTCTGAAGAGCTTGAAGTGGTCCCACCATGTTTCGGAAATAGCAACAAGGTTATAATTAGCCTGACTCACAATTGCTTCCAACTCTTTCTGCTTGTTGCTCATGCTGCATGCATTGGTATAGACACATTTCAGACGAGTCATCTGCTTCACCCCCAGCTCAAGCATCGTTTCCCTAGGCTCATGAGGCCTGTTTTGTTCCTTTCCCCCTTCATAACTAGTTTAAAGATCTTTCAATAAGCCCCGCTAGTTCCTGTGCTAGTATTCGTTGCCCCCTTCGAGGTAGGTAGCTTCCACAGACAGACAACAGGCCAGGGGCCGAGTAAACTTCCCCATGATCAAAGAACCCAAAGTTTGTGGCTCAACACCAGCCTCTGAGCCAATTATTCATTGCTTGTGCTTTCCGATCCCGCTCAGAGCCCCCCACTGCCCCTGAAGGTATAGAGCAGAAGATCACGTGAGCTCCCACTCCTTGAACTAAACGCCCTAAACCCCTGAAATCTTTTTTCATCGTGGGTAGGCTTGTCTGAGCGATTTCATCACTGCCCACCTGAACTATGAGTAGCAGAAAATAGTCAGATGACCTAACCAGCTTTGGGAGTTGCCTGGTTATGTCCCTGACCCGAGCCCCAGGAAGGCAGCGCACTTCCCGATGGCCCGGGTCAGGTCTGCGTATGGAGCCCTCCGTTCCTTTGAGAAGGGAGTTACCCACCACAACCACCCTTCCTCCTTCCTGTCGGAGGCAGTCTCAAGGCATGGGGGTGACTGCCTCGCCCTTGGCTCTCACCTATGCAGACCCTCCACCACCTCTCCAGTCACCTTCCCTTCAACTTCCAGCACCTGGAACCTGTTACTTAGAGGGAGTTGTGGAAGCAGGCTAGGTAGGCGGGGGTGTCTCTCGTGACACCGAGTCAGGACTCTTTTCCAACCTTCCTCATCAGTGAGGTCTGTCCAATTGTGACAGGGTAGGGGGTCCACCACCTGTCTGGGTTTTTTTCCCAGAGCCCTTCACTCTGGTAAGCCAGTGAGTCACTTCACCAGTCGATCTCCTGCTCACACACCCTGATGGTCCTAAGTCTCTGCACCTCATCCTTGAGCTCCACCACCAGGCTGATCAGCTCATCCATCTGCTCACACTTCGCACAGGTGAAGTCCCTGCCACTCTTCCCAGGCAGAAGTAGGCTCATGCACTCCCTGCAGCCAGAGGCCTGAACAGCAATATTTCTCGGTAAGTATTCTGTCTGGGTTGCCACGATCTTCTCAGAATGAGCCCGCTGTCTAGTGGAGACCAAGTTTCAGCTTGTGGTCTCAGAGACTGCCAAGGAAAGCTGGTCTCCTGAGCAAGGAGGGACCAGAGCTTACAGTTCTCACCACTGGACCCACCTCCCACACACACAGATGTAGCACCCCGTGGGAAGCATGGACTGTGCTCACTCACTGAACCTCCCCTTTCTCAATGAGCAGAATCAATGGTTTCTCACCTGATGTGACTCATAGCTAACTTCCACCCTCTCAGGAGCTATTTAAAGGCTTATTATCAGGCGTGAAGGTGAGGGGTGGGTGTTTAAACCATGCTGTTAATGTGCCAGCTCCAACCCTGGTGACTCAGGAGCCTGCCCACAAGCTGCTGGCTCCCAGCACAAGAGCAGTGCTGATTCTAGCCTCAAAAAGCCTTAAAAAAACCTTAAAAGGAGCTTTTGGTTCACTTTTTTTTTTTAATTCCAGATCCCTTACCAGTGCAAACTTACCTGCTCAGAAGTTAGTCCAAGATATTTCATGGGGAGTCATAACCACAGCAGCAGAAGATAGTAAAAACAAATGCAAGGAGAGAGAGGGAACCCCAGTCAACCCAAAATAGGAAGAGAGGAGCCTGTGATGAGAAGCAGCTCTGATGCAGAGTGAGTAGAACTACCCTACCTTACCTTCTTAAGTGCCCTTGCACAGTAGGCATGAGGCTCTGGAGCTTAAAGGTCAGGAAAGTGATGATGTTGAAGAAAGTGATGATGTTGAAGAAAGTCTACCTAGAGTATTGCCTTGAGTAAGTCACCCTCACGCCTCAAGACTACCCTTGCCCAGAACAAAAGAAAGGTGATTTCTATAGGGAACTTCCTTCTGAGGGGAATGCAAGGTCCAATATGCCAACTGGACTCACCCGCAAGGAAGTCTACTGCTTCCCTGGATCATAGGCCAGGGACATTACTAGAAAGTAATATAAGGATACAGCCCTCCAATTATTATACATTTCTGGTAGTTCAGGCTTGCAGTGATGATGTTACAGGGAGAAGCCTGAGAGATATCAAAATGGACTTTAGGGCACTGGAGCAGTTATCTGAAGGAGCAGTTACTCTGGTCATGTTTTCCTCAATCCTTTAAGTAACAGGGGAAAACACTGAGATGAGCAGGAAAACCCATCTGATCAACACATGGATAAGAGGATGATGCCATCAGAGGAATTGTGTTGTTTTTTTCTTTTTTAATTATCGTGGGATCGTTTATTCAGTACTAGGCCTGCTGGCAACAGGTGGGATTCAACTGCTTCTAAGAAGAAGACGGATTCTAGCGTAAGAGTTGGCAGGACTCATTGACAGGGCTTTAAATAGGGTTCGAAAGTGAAAGGGATGAAATCAGTCTCACTAGGGATGAACCTGGGAGCAGCATGCCAGGGTTAGGGGTGAGGTCAATAGCACAGGTGAAGTGCACATGCTCTGATGATGCTAATAATATTGGATAGTACTCTACAATCAGAGTATGGAGTGAGATCATTCAGTCTGCTCCACAAGGTGTTGAGTACAATGAAACACATTTGAAATGATTCTACAGCAATGCACACCGCATGAGGAAAAAGCAAAAAGAGCTATAAGACTTACCTCAGCCCCAGAGCTACAACATCATCGATATAATTGATACCTATTAGGAAGAGTCGCATGACTGGTGTGCTCTGATGGATGATTACAGTCTTTTCAGAGCAGATAGGCAGGACAGAGAGGTGGAATGGCACTGGATGTAAATGAAGGGACTGGACTGTGTACAGTTGTCATTTGATGATGACATGGTTGAAAACCTATGGGTATTAATATTAATGGGAATTAAGGGATAAGCAAATACTACAGCTGCAGACTAGCTAGCCAGGATGACAACACTAATTATTTATTCTTTAAGGGAATCAAGAGAAACATCTAGTTCAACAGCCAGTTGGACAGTGAGGTGGGTTGAGAACTGGCTGACTGGCAGAGCACAGAGGGTCGTTGTTGGTGGTGCAGAGTCCGGTTGGAGGCCTCTAACTAGCGGTGTTCCTCAGGGGTCTGTGCTGGGTCCGGTCTTGTTCAATATATTCATCAATGACCTTGATGAGGGGATAATGGCCACCCTCAGCAAGTTTGCCGATGATACGAAGTTGGGAGGATTGGCTGACACGCCTGAGGGCTGTGCTGCCATTCAGCAAGACCTGGATAGGCTGGAGAGCTGGGCAGAAAGAAACCGGGTGAGGTTTAACAAAAGCAAGTGTAGAGTCTTGCATCTGGGGAGGAATAATTGCATGCACCAGTACAGGTTGGGGGATGACCTGCTGGAGGGGAGCTCTGCGGAAAGGGACCTGGGTGTCCTGGTGGACGACAGGTTGGCCATGAGCCAGCAGTGTGCCCTTGTGGCCAAAAAGGCCAATGGCTTACTGGGGTGCATTAAAAAGAGCGTGGCCAGCAGGTCAAAGGAGGTGATCCTCCCCCTCTACTCTGCCCTGGTAAGACCTCATCTGGAGTACTGCGTCCAGTTCTGGGCTCCCTGGTACAAAAAAGACAGGGATCTCTTGGAAAGAGTCCAGCGGAGGGCCACGAAGATGGTGAAGGGCCTGGAGCATCTCCCCTATGAGGAAAGGCTGAGTGAACTGGGTCTGTTCAGCCTTGAGAAAAGGAGACTGAGAGGGGACCTGATCCAGGTCTATAAATATCTAAGGTGTGGGGGGCAGAATGGCGAGGCCGGACTCTTTTCAGTGGTGAGTGGAGACAGGACAAGGGGAAACGGCTGGAAACTGCAGCATAGGAAGTTCCGCACAAACATGCGCAAGAACTTCTTTACAGTGAGGGTGACGGAGCACTGGAACAGGCTGCCCAGGGAGGTGGTGGAGTCTCCTTCTCTGGAGATGTTCAAGACCTGCCTGGATGCCTACCTGTGCTACCTGGTGTAGGGAACCTGCTTTGGCAGGGGGGTTGGACTCGATGATCTCTGGAGGTCCCTTCCAACCCCTACAATTCTGTGATTCTGTGATTCTGTGATTCTGTAACAGCCCTTATAGGTGATTTTGATTTGCCAGGTATTAACTTGAGAACAAAACACAGCTGATACAAAAAAGTCCAAGAGATTTCTTAAGCAACATGCTGACAACGTCCTGGTACTAGTACAAACTGAGCTGACAAAGAAAGGTGCCCTTTTATATCTGTTACTTGTGAACATGGAAGATCTTGTGGGTGAAGTGGTGATCAGTGGCCATCTTGGCCATAGTGATCATCAATTTCAAGTACTTAATTGAAATTACAAGCCACCAAGCCTTGATCCTGGATTTGAGGAGAGCAGTTTTCAGGCTTTTTGGGGGACAAGTTAGTAAGATCCTCTTGGAAACTACTTATGAAGGCATCATGACACATCAGTGCTGGTCCCTTTTTAAGTATCACTTCCTGAGAGCACAGGAATGGGTAATTCCAAAATTTCCCAAGTCATGTAAGCAAGGTAGAAGGTTGCTTTAGTTGAACAGGGATCTTCTTTCACAGCTTTGGTGGAAAAAGAAATTGCATGGCTGCAGGAAAGGTCAAGTGACAAGGCAAGACTACAGGAATTCTGCCTTTGTAGGGAGAAAATTTGTGTGGTCAATGCTCAGCTAGTCAGTACTGTGGGGAGCAAGAAAAAATTATTTTTCTTTCACGCATTATCAACAAATGGAGGATTAGGGAGAACATTTGTTATTTGATGAGAATGATTTTCTTATAAACAGGGACAAATTCAACTTATACTTGGCTACCCAGGTATGAAGGTATATATTCTCAAGACATTTCTCTGGCAAACAGAATCCAGCACTCTGCAAGACTTTCCACTTGATAAGGACAGCGAAGTTTGGTATCACAAAAAGTATAAAAGCTATGATAGCAACAAAATTTTAACGAGAAGAACTTCTTGAACATTTAAGTAAAATTATAAATGCCTAATTACTATGTAGAGATAATTAGGCATACATATTCCATAATGTTTCCATACAATAGGCACAATATTTCCATAATGTCCACAGTTTGTCAACACTACTAAAATAGAAAATAAACAGAAGAAATAATGTTATAAAGAATGCATTATTAATTCTAAATCATTACAGAATTCTGAATTTAAGTTTTCAATACAATCAATCCCACTAGCCTTGATCTTTTACAAAACACAATGCAATCCCACGTATAGCATAAAATGTGTTGAAAGAAATGGATCAAACTTCTCTGATGTTATTATTTCAACTGGTGAGAAAAACTGCCAGGTTCAATTTCCTCAGAAGAAATTTATCAGTGTCAAAAATCCACAATATGAAATGTTTTAGTTGTATATGTCAAAAACATATTTTTTGTGTGTGTGTGAGAGTTATTATTCTCAGATTTAGGTATTCAATTCAAATTTTCATTGAACTATATTTTATTTTAATTTGTTCAAATATTTGCAATAACTTCTATAAAAATACTTTCCTATAAACATATTAACTTCCTAGGATACTTGCACTGTGTAACTGTAAAAATAAATTCACTCAATACTTTTGAATAAACATTCATGGACATGTCTGGAATATTCATATAACTTAAATTGTAAACCTCAAAAAATTTACAAATAACTCCCTTTATTGCCATGATAGTTATTTTCTTCCATTTGTGAAGCAGCTACTAATACTTTCCTTTACTATGAAGGTTCAAAAGCCAAATTTGTTACTCCTCTGCTGTTGCTTCTCTCTTTCCTTACAGCTGAACATGCCAGCACTACTGGAAATTGACTTGTACTCCCACTGCAAGACAGAGCTGCAGTAAAGCTTATATTCCCAAGTTTTGTTGCGTATTTAGAATCATGTTAAATCTTAGCAAATGTCCAATTTGGGCACGATAATAGTCATTTTTGCATAGCAGCTTTTTGTTTTAATAGGCAGTACTGACTTCCTAGCCATGAGGAAATTCCTTTAGCATAAACAGCTACATATTGTCATCTGGTGAAATAAGTGTCAGAACCTCTCTGGCTTCACAATGGTGAAAGTTCATTCCATCATAGTTTTACCACTGTTATTACTTTCCATTCAGAACAGATCAAACAGAAAATATAAGTTGGTGATCAGTTAATATATTCATGGAGTTTAGTTGCAGGTAAAAAATTACTTCTATAAAATGATCTCAGAAGTTTTGTAAAACATTCTAATTGTTGCATTCTTAAATTGTCTGTAATCAGTGTAGTAATCTCAAAAGCACTAAGATATTAATATTGCAAATTGAAGATTGTCTGTAATATTTGCTGTACAAGTTGGTTGTTTAACGTGCAGGCTGTGCTAGTCTTTCAACACTGTACTTTTGAGTGCCAGTTCTTAATACTTTGCTGCTGTAAAGCCACAAGTTTGAACTTTCAATTCTTGTTCAAAGTTGGCAATTAAGATACAGTCATATCACCCCATGTAAAAAAATATAAATAAATACTACCTCCAATGGTGGCAATTGTAAACAAGTGCAAGGTACCATCAACTAAGCCAAGTTTTTCCCTGATTTAGGTAACTAATTATGACGTATTGCAACTATTATTCAATACAGATCTTCAGAATATTAAATATTGCTCAATGGAATTCGAAGAAAAAGCAAATGTAATGTGTTTGCTTTCTATTTGACTACTGAAACTCTGAAGCATGAAAGCCAGAATGACCTTTTTTTTTTATACAACATTTTTCTTGTCTTTCCAAGGATGAAGCGTGGATGTCAACTGGTTGCATATTGTTAATGTTTATTTACTTAACACAGGATAATATTAATTCAATAAACTACATAAGAAATAAATAGGAGATACTGTTTGTTGCTCTGAAAGGGATTTTAGCTGAAATTCATTGTTTTTTCTTGAGTTGCATATAGTGTACTTAAAGGATTTGAAACTGAAGGGTGTTAATAAAAGTCTGTAATGCTGTAAATAATCTACTCTCTTTTAAGTTGGCATTGTAAGTCCGAAAGTAAATTAGATTGTTAGTTTAGAGGGTTAAGAGTAATGTTAGATTGCAGTTATATTTCAGAAGCACATGAAGGAATGTATTTTTAATCTGCAGGCTAACATTTTAGACTTCTCTGTCTAGGCTAGTTAGTACATATTTGAGACTAATAACAATAAATACAATGTGTTTCACTACCTAGCCTAAAACTAAGATCTAAATCTACCTAGACTAAGATCTAAACTGACTCAGTGTTTCATGTGACTTAAAGAAACAAGATTTTTTTCCAGATCATTATATAAATATGATTCATTACATGGTAAAAATAATGGACACAAGACTGGAAATTTATACCAGTTTTGTAATTTAACCATATATAAAATAAACTTTTTCTTACTAAAATTTAAGAGTATTTTTTTCTAAATAAGGTAAGCACCTTACAGTATCTTTGCTTTTTTCTTCTAACTCTACTTTACACTCTTGCATTGACTCACTGAAAGAATGAAGTGCTTTGAAAATGACACTTCAATGACTTTTGTTATGACTCATGCAGTCTGTGATAGCAATCTTCAGTCTTCCATTTCTTGACAAGTATATTACATTTATAGTTATCTGCAAAGAAAGTATATTTTGTTTCTCAAAGGTCAACCACGTTCAGAAGTTTGCTCACCTGTTGGTAAATAATTCCTTTCTAGAATTTACTATGATATTAAGATATTAATCACATTGATGCATGTCTGTCAGGTATGTATGGTTTAAAAGATTTTTTGTTGTTTTCTTAAATGATTAAACAAAATAATGCACTTTCAGAAACATTTATTTCTAGGAAAATGTAAACATGTTTTAACCACATTGGCAGCATTTCACTGGGATTTCTGCTGCTATTCACTTGGGCATTTAGAAAAATAAACCGCTTTGTATTTTCTGTCAATATTATCAGTACCTCTGCTTCCAATGCAATATTTTCCATTTAACAAAACATTATTATTTTTTTCTCAATCTGTGTCACGATTTTTCACAGAATTATGTCTATATTTGGAGGAGAAAAAGCATTCCATTGTTTCTGTATTTTGAGATGTAGGAGCACTTGTTTATCAGGACTTCATCGTATTATCACAGGTATGCTTTTGATCTTACTCAAAAACCCATCTGGAGAATCCCCATGAAAACAACTTTAAATGAAGATAAATTTAGTGTTTGTTAGCATTTCCTAAACATTTTAAAATTTAAAGGAGGTGCAACACAAATACAATAGAATTATGAAACATTGGAAAGGACAGTTTCAGGTTTTATCCTGGTTGATTTAGATATTAAACAACATAGCATGAGAGTGATATCCATTAATGATTATGTTATTCACTGTGGATGCCAGGGCAGTACTCAACATGTAAGAAGCTTGTAACAGTCAAAAGCCTGTTTCTCAGTACTTTTGCACATACAGCCTTCATCATTCCCCAAAGTGGAAGAAATTAATTAGCTTGAGATTGAAAGGTGGTTGACAAACTGGAAGCATAGCTGATATAAAGTTTAAAATAACTGTCTAATCAGGAGTATACAGCACATAAAAAAACAGCAAAAATTATCTTGATGGAAGTGGGAGAAATAAAGCAGAGCTTAGACTTATTCAGCTCTGTTTAACTTCAAATCTTTTACCTTTTCATAGTATCTCTTTTCTGTTTAAACTAATTCAGATCTATTGCTCAAGCCAGACAGGTGATATATGATATCAACAATGAATAGCTTAATCACTGCAGGGAATTTCATAAGGTTTAGAATGTGGCAAATGGTCAAAACTCAATAGTAACACTCAGCATGAAGTGTGCTTCAAAATCAGAGGAGTTGAGGGGAGGAGTTGAGGGAACGAGGCAGAAGAGTAAAGTGGTCTTCCACACCTAAGATCTGTTTTTCTGACTATTTAGTTATTTATTTTTTCACAAAAACGATTCCTCAAACTAATTTTTTACCTCTTCTGTAAGAGTTCTTCATGGCTTTGTTCCAGAAAATTTCTTGGCTTGTGTTTAGATTTTAGTATATTACAATAACTTTTTTTCAAATATTTGAAGCATACGCTAAATGGGACTGCTCATGGGTAGATTCATTAATGAAAATTGTTATTCAAAGTAGGTGTTTTGAGCACCTGAGTTGCTGTGCAGAAAGTAACAACAATGTAATGTTTCTTGTTTTATGTACATATATGTTTCATCTTCGATGCTAATACAGTTACAATACATATATTGTATATATTTTATGCTTTATATATGCAGTATAAAATAATTTTATACTTGTGCAACCTTTAAATTATTCCTTTTTTTTTTTTTTAAGTGAAACTAGAGAAAAATAAAAGCTAATAAATTAACAATATTGACTGCTTGCACTTCCTGTTTCAATTTACAATATTTAACACTATCTAAAAGTTGAGCATTATATTTACAGTTCTGTCAAGTTTTATCCAGAAGTTACTTGAACAAATATGAATAACAAGTATTTTACAAGTTAACTTCTGAACACATTAATAGAAGATGTCTTAAACTCATCAGGAAGGGAGGAAATAAATTTGTGAATTGATTACTGCCATTCAGAGGAAACTTCATTTGTTTCCTCAAGAAGAAATATATGTCAGAAAGTTCTTGCCTGTACCCTTTGACTTTTGCTTCTCTTAAGAAGAAATAATTAAACTGCTAGTTACTTTCCTTAGCATCATTTAAAGCCACTTGCTTCCAATTTTTTTCTTATTATTAGATTTAAGGAAACTAAAAATTGAAGTGGTGAAGAATAAGAAAAACAAGAATAAAAAAAATAAATTGTGGATTAGCAATTTTCTTAGCAGATTTTTGGTAGTACTTTCTAAAACTGAAATTTAGCAAAAGCAGCTTCTATATTTTTAAAACATCTATAACTTTAAGATTTTTTGCCATATTACCAAGTTAAGGAATGAGTATTTAAACTTGGGTGAGATTCCCATTAATTCATGAGAAGGAAGAAAATCTCTAGAACCAAGGAAAAGCCTCTGTACCACTAATGCTTGAACAATTGAATGCTTGGGTGTCTACAGGTACCCAAATTGAATTGTGAAGAGCCTAGTAATTAAAGGTCATAGGGCACTGAACCTCCTTGAATATCCACTGGTACACTCATAACTATGTGAAATGGAATATTTGAAGCGTATGATTCAGCACCCTTAAACAAGAAATCTGCATTTAGCCATTGAAAAAAGTCATGAAAGATGTTGCCCAGATGCACTGATCTTTTCCTATATGACTGCTGTGCTGTAAAACACGCATCTGTGTTAAACATCCCTGTTACATTTCCCTGTCTTATTGGTGGACTTCAGTATACTCACTGCCTGAAAATAGCACCTGGATATATTTTTTCTTCAGAGAAGAAAATACATACAAATATCCAAATTGCAATCTATCTTTAGCACAGAAATAAAACAGAACCTTAGATCTGTGCAGAAGAGATCTTCCTTGACTTTTCTCAAGCGAAATTAACAGTGTTGATGTTTCAATTACAGTCAGTAGGAATCTGCATGAAATCTTATTTGATGAAACAAATAGAAAATTTCATACATTTAATAACTGTTCTCATCACTACTTTTCATGCATCCCTAGAAGTTTAAGCAAATGCCTCATCAGTGATGAGCTGAATTTTCCTTTGCAATCATAACTGTTATAAATATTTTTTAAATGGAAGATCAGAATCTGAATAATAGGACAGAAATTAATTTTGTCTTTTTTTTTTTTTAGCAGAAAGTGAATAGTGTCAAAAAGCCATAAACATATAATTACATCATTTGCAGTCTTTTAAGAAGTGACAGAATAATCACATATTTTTAGAACTTAATAAATCCATTATTATTTCTTGCTTGAATTAACTGTACCATTCAAAGTTAAAATCTCTACTCCATAAGAAAATGTAAGGATTTAAAAAACCCTGCTACCTGTCTCCAGTTGAAGTCAGTTTTGCAAAATTTATTTTTAAAAAAAATTAAATGCTCAAATTCTAGAAGCAAATTTCTGTGAATGTCATCTTCATGAACTGGGAGTAGGATTAGTCATCAAATCAAATTTGTGGGAGATAAACTTTGCAAAATGCAGCTACAGAACTAAAAGCCATCCTGATTCATGTTGTGGATCTAGTCTCCTTTTGAAGGCTGTTTTCTGTGCTACACGTTAGACAAAATATTCATTTCAAACAGTGCTTAGGGGCAAAATCAGGTTGAATACATCAAAAGATGTTAGAAACAGCTTCATGAAATCTTTCACTGGTAGTCCATATGTTGAAAAATGCTCAAGCATGACTTCATAGATTTTCTTTGATATTAATCTATTATCAGATCAGAATCTTACTGTTTATTGTTTATTATGATAAATCCTATATGATCGAGACCCTATTTCACTGTTAGCCTAAACTGAAAAGAGAAGTCTTGTTGTGCGTAACTGTACGTTGTATTTTTCTGTTTACTACAGAAAGTGGTAGAAAAATTCTATCACAATCACACACAAAGGATAAGAATGCATATCTATTTTTGTTTCAGTAGCTTATTCTTTTCTTTACACTGCAAAATAAGAAAATGCTCTGGTGTCTCATGTAAATTGTTTTTGAGAGGAATCTCTCTGGGTTTGGCAGCTGGCCAGACAATTTAAGTTTGAAAGGCAAGACAGTTATCTATGCAAACACGGTATCTGAGAATGTTATGCTTCATGAGTTTTTGCATTTAGTATAGTATAACTTCTTAGGGAAAGTTGTCTAATTGTACAGAACTGAGTGCAAATTTGTCCACGTATTCTCTGTTGTTTCTGTATCTGCCAAGTCGGTACCAAGTTAAAACCGCTTTGTTTAAAGATAAAAATAATTCTACCAAACACTTAATATTTTAACAAATAGACTATGAAAAGATTTCAGTAAAGTCTAGGTCATCTTCATTGCCTTTCAGATCCCATCATAACACTGTAGTAAAACAGATATGGCTGCTTATACTGTTCAGCATTCTCTTTCTCTACATTATTTTTCACTTATTTTCTTTCAACCAATAATGTTGAAGTTATGAAACGTAAAAGAATGAATTCCCCAAATGCAAAAAAAAAAAAAAAAAAAAAAAAGAGGATTACTGTAAATATTGTTAATAAAATTCTATTTGGTTTATTGAAAAACATTATTTGCCATTTGGAAGGAAAATGCATTTCCTGCTCCTTGTAATCCATATATTCATTCTGTGGTAAGTGTAAAAGTCTCATGATGTATCGATACATAAAGTGCTCTTTCTGTCTGGTAAAAATAAAGCATAATTTTCATGTCATACATAGTCTCTAAGGTAACTATGTTGACAATGATTTCACTAGCACAGACCAGCATAAAACATAGATGTAAAAGATGCAAATCTTTTGTATGTAATTTGCCACTGCTTTAAATTCTTAAACATGTAAAAATATGCATGTACTGATAACTATCCTGGTTTTAGTAATGTTAGTTCATAACATTGAAGAATCTCAATTGTTGATGACTGTTCTGAAAAATGATGTATGTTCTGAAGAAGGAATGAATGAAAGAGTAATTAGTGATTTTTTTTTTTTTTGGTAGTTTTTGTTGCTCTCGGTTCTTCTTTTTCTCTTTCCTTATTCTGTTTCTTGAAGTACAAATGCCTAAAAATATTTTATTTTCATTTGCCAGTTCCCTGTGAGCATGTAACTAGTAATGTCACAGCTGGTTGCTGAGGAAATTATTTTCATTTCTAAAAAGCAGGCTAATGGTAACTTGGATTTGGGAATTAACTACAGGAAATTACGATCTTTCTTTGTCTTTTTTTTCTAATACAAATGGACAAAAAAAAAAATAGACTAAAATATTTAAAACTATGATTGTTTTTAGTGTGAGGAGGATTAATACCTCTACATCTGCTTATTTGGAAATATTGCATAAAAAATCAGGGATATACATGGTAACATACACAAATGAAGGAACTCTACCAAGTTGTGGCTTATTTAGAACACTCTCAGTGATGGGAAATACACAGCTTCTCTGGGTAATGTGCTCCAAACTCAGCAACCTCATCATGAAAAACTACTTTCTGATGTGCAAACTCTTTTACATTTCACTATTTTACATTAAAATGTTTGCTCCTTGCCCTGTCACTCACAACTGTCCCTAGTAAAAAGTTTTTCTGTCTTATAAGCTCTCTTTGTATCTTGAAAGATTGTAACAAGGTCTCCCAGGAGCCTTCACTTCTCCAGGTTGAACAGCCCTGTCTCTCTCCGAATCTCTTCATAGGACGAGTGCTCCAATCCTGTTAATGTCCTGTAACTGGGAATTTTAAGAGTCAAATTGGGTGGGACTTTGAGCAACCTGATGTGGTGTCTCTACCTACTGGAGAATCTTTAGAAGTCCTTTCCAGCCCAATCCCTTCTCTGTTTCTATGACTATTGACTATTTGTGTATATGACTATATATAGACTATATGACTATTGTGTGTGTATATGTGCTCATGTGTTCTTGACGTTGCAGATATTCCTTTCCTCATCAGCGTACCTGTAGAATCTCTGCTTCTTTACTTCATATTCCTTATCAAATTCATTCCATCTGTGCCTTAGCTTCCCCAATCCCATTGCTAAGCGAGAATTATGTGACTGTTATAATGGTTTTCTCAATCCTTCATAATCACTCAAAAGCAGTGATAGACAATGACTATACCAGGAACATCTGACTTCCTATCTGTGTATCACTATAGTTGTAAGATTGAATTACATGGAAAGAAAAAAATGTTAAAGCTAGTACAGAACACCAAGAAGATACTCCAGGTATTGTCCTGTCTTCCCATAAGATAATAGCATTAAAACAGAAACATCTTTATTCAGATTTCTAAGGTACCGAGCATCTTTTTTGTTAGGGAGTGAAGCCCCATACTGTTAATAGCATTAATCAAAATCATTGTGTTGATTATGCAATCACTAGGAGGCTGTGCGCTGTGGTTTGATCCTAGCAGGCATCAAAATACAACACATCTGCTTACTTACTCTCCCCAGGTGGGCTGGGGAAGGGAACTGAAAATGTGGAAGTGTGAGAAAAGATAAATTTCTAGGTAAAACAAAACCAGCATCCACAAGTAACCAAGGAACTTGTCTGTTACGTCCCATTAGCAGGCATTTGTTCAGCCTCTTCCAGGAGAGTGGAGCTCATCATCCATAGCGGTTTCTTGAGGAGACAAGCATACTTCAAACATTTATCAATGTTTTACCCTAGCTTTTATTGCTCAGTATGATGTCACATGTCATGGAATATCTCTTTGACAAGTTTGGGTCAGATGTCCTAATTCTGTCACCTCCCGGCTTCCTGTGCACCCCCAGCTCCTCTCTGGCAGGACAGTGCAATACGCTGAAAAGTCCTAGATGAAATCACTGCTCAGCAACAACACAAATATTGGTGTGTTAATGTCATGGAGTTAACTAGATCAATCTACACCCGTGACAGGGGGGCAGTAGCCCCTAGACTCCCCACTGGCTCCACAAAATGGAAAGGAGAAGGGAAAAGGGATAGGGAGTTGAGCTCGAGGAAGGAAAAATCATAGCAGCAATGATCTACAGAGGAAAACTTATTTTACTAATTATGATATCAGAATGCAAGATTAACACAGTATAATACAATCTAATTGAAATTGAGACTAATAAATCAAAATAAAATAGGAGACCTAGTCAAGCTTGAAAAGCTTGGTACGGCTAGGAAAGCACCCTCCAGCACCAACTGCCAGGCAATAAGAGACCACCCAACCAGGAAGGGCCAGATCTCATGACTTCTGTGTGCAGAGACAGGTACCTGGAATTGGAGTATTAACACTTTAACTCCCAGTGCACTACGTGATGTTATGATGTGGAATACTGAAAACCAAAAATCACAAAACCATGACAGTTAACAACACTATTTTAATCAAAATCCAAACCATTCCATCTTGTGAGGTTCTCCAAAGAAAATTAGCTCTGATCCAGCAAAAACCATTACACTACACCACATCTTAAAGTATCTGCTCTGTTTTTGTAGGAATTGAAGTCCCCACTATCCAAAGAATCTACAGAGTGATGCTGAACAAAAGATTTGGTATTGAAGTGGGTAGGTAAAAGTGCTTCATCTTCTGTTTTAGTTACGTGTTTTTTTAAAAATCTATTTATCTTCTCCTTATCTACCTCCTGTGTTGTCTCACTGCCTCAGAACAAAAATCTGCAGATTTATGGTCACTGTTAAGCTTGCTAATAAGTCTGCTAACAAAGAGCGAGGGGAAAAAAAAGTCTTAAAGCTAACTTCCTGATTCTAATGGTCTGATACTTCTCGGTTTTGGATGACTAGTCAAGTTTATGAAGTGTCATTATTATTTTTCATGCTTTCTGATCATTTATTAAAATTGTAGCTTTTCCTACACATTGACATTATATCTCTTTAATAGACGCAGAATGTTTCTGCAGCACTGTAAAAGTATCATTGAGGAAAGAGTAATTTATTTTTTTGTCTTCATGAACAGACTGCTCTAAGTTACAAAAAATCTATCTGTTCAAGAAGGGCTTAAGTAGCTGCAGGAAAAGCCAGTTCTGTAGTCTGAAATAAGCAGTGGCTCCAGTTGATAACAAGGGCTTGGTGACAGTCAGCTTTAGGGTACCTAGTCTTACTAAGACAAAGTAAAAATGAATGTAAATTCACCCACATAGTGTGATGAGTTGAGTAGTAGCAAAGGTAAAAGTTATTTTATAGCTCCCAGCCCCTCTACTTTACCTTCTGTTCTACCACACCACAAATTCCCAATTCCCTATTTTAAAAGCATAACAATTTCAGTGATAGTACATTACTTCTTCTAACATTCACAAGAGAGATGATGTATTTATTACTAGAGTGGTTCACTTAGAATTATGGATAGTAGCAACATACTAAATTTTCAGGCTCTGGAGTATGTTTTTCTATTGGTGTATGTATGTTTTTATAACTTTGCTGGTTTAAGTTTGTATATGTGGTAAGCATATAGATGTAATGCTATTGAAATTGTTCACAAGAGGAATGGAGTGGAGTGGAAAAGAATAGAGATAGAATAGAGATAGAATAGAGATAGAATAGAGATAGAACAGAACAGAACAGAACAGAACAGAACAGAACAGAACAGAACAGAATAGAATAGAATAGAATAGAATAGAATAGAATAGAATAGAATAGAAAATAGTTCAGCTGGAAGGGACATATGATGTTAATAATTAATAAATGATTGTGGCTTCATTTAAAGTGCTACCTGAGCATACACAAGGTTCTTCATGCTGAGAGTTGTCAAAAACAGTATCCTAATAGAGATGAGTCATTTGCATCTCCATGTCCACAGTGTCATGATTTTGTGTTTTGTTATTGGTATTCCACATCATAACATCATGCAGAGCACTGGGAGTTAAAGAGTTAATGCTGCAATTCCATGAAATATCAATATTTCCAGTTTCTTCATCTCAGAAAAGAAGAATGAACTACAAGTCCCACAAGATTTCATTTTTCTGTTTCCACTTTCTATTTGGAGGGAAAGATAAAACCAAGTGGGAGTCACGAGACTTCTCTCTTTGCCCTCTGTGCTCCCAGCTGTCTCATCTACAGCGTTGAGTAAAGACTTCAATTTTGGAAACTCTCTCTCTCTCTCATTTTATCTGTTTATTTATTACTTTCAATTCCAATCATATTGCATTATATTGTATTATCTCACGTTCTGCTATTACATTTAGTAAATAAAGTTTTTTCCCTTACCTCGTTTTTCCTATTTCTTATCTAGGCCTGTCTCCCTACCATTTTCCCTTTCTCCCTTTTCCCTTGTCCTGCGGCAGGTGTCCATGAGTCCCTTTGCCCCAGTCACAGAACTAGGCCAAACCAGGCCAAATCATTCCACCCAGGTTCAGTTATTAGTATTGCTTAGTATGTATTCCCAGAAGGTACAAATGTACACATAAGTGTAATATGCAGGCTGCTCTGAAAGTAATGTCATCAATTTTATTATTTTGGTCTATGACATCAGAGGCAGATGTTGGTTGTATGGCAGTAGAGGCTGAACCGTGTGTCGATATTCCATTATATTTTGTTGCCATGCAACAGAGGGGCAGTCTGACAAAATGGCATTTGACATGAAAGTGTGTATGAAGCAAAGTGTGGAATTTAATTCCTCTGTACAGAAAGAATTACACTCATTGGCATTCAATTATGCTTGCTGACACCAGACAGTAGATGCGAGCGCTGTGAGGTGGTGGGTGGTGTGTTTCAGCAGTGGTAACAGTGATGTGAAAGACAAGCCACACTCCATATGGCCATGCAGGTTTCTATTAATATGGCACACAGGTCCCTGTTCATCGTTGTCAAAAATGCATAGCTAACAGTAGTAACTTTGTTGACAAATAGTGTTTTGTCTCTGAAAACTTTCTCAAATAATGTTGTTGTGTTCTTTGTACCTGTTTGTTTTTTTTTTGTTTTGTTTTGTTTTTGTTTTTGTTTTTGTTTTTTTGCCATGGAAATAAACAGGAGGCATTACTTTCAGAGTCACCTATATACATATATGCATACGCTTGTGGCCAGTCACAAAGGTAAACACACACATAAACAAGAACAACACTCACATAAATGCAGATAATGTCAGTGGATTCACTCTATTTCTAATTTCCTGATCTGTCTGAAAGCGAAGAGGAAAAACTATACTTTAGTATATAAATACAATTTTGATCACTTCAGTAACTGACAAAGAAATTACCTGCCAGCTGTCCCTGGATCCCTTTTATCCTGAATCAGGCTCTGAGGTCCACAACCTGAATATAGATGCTATTTTTTAGACTCTTTCATGAAAATACAAAAACATGCACTTTAACGCACATATATGCTCACAAACACTATGGAACGTTCTAGTAGCCTGCCCTTTACAACACACAGAGGGCCCTTGGATCCCCTGTTCTCCTAACAGCCTCTTACACAATAACAAGCATGCAAAATGGTATAGAGCTGAGGAAGTCCCTGTGACTGCTGTAGCTGCTGGCTGGGATCCGTGATCCCTCCAACTCTCAGACCCCAGGCTCTCCAGTACTTAGGACCACTTTGACACACATCTCCTCAGTTTTTGATTGTAGCTGCCATCTTGTTCAGCCTCATGCTTACCAACTATCACTCATACATTATACATGTGTACATGTATACAGAGGCATACACATCCCCACAGCCTTATTTCTCATCATTGGCCTCCACTCCCTCACTGTCTGACAATGCTGTGCTCTCCATGCATGTGGAGAGGAACTTCATCACAGATCCCTTCTCCATCAACTTAACTGCAAGGACAGTTCATGGAGAAGATCACAACTGAGCTGTGATAAACAACATGTAAAATTGCTGCAGCTTTTCTATCATTTTCATTATGGAATTGAATAAAGAGCCACAAGTGGACAGGTAAATTTACTGTAAGTGAACATAGACATGATACTCACATTTTCACTTCAAGTATTATCTGTCTCTAAATAGAATTAATGACTTCTATAAAATATTATTAAAAAAAAAAAAAAGTAGTTGTTCAGTTGTTTCAAAAATGCTAAAGCCACCACTGAAAGTAAAATATGATCTATGACCACTAGTCAGTATTTTTCAGTGTTAAATCCCAGCACTTGTAACTATCATCACTTTCTGACTGTCATCTACAAAGATGATACCCTCAGTATTTACCACTTCTTGGTATATATTTGCATTTAAGTAAATATTCCTGGTTCATACACGTTTATTCAAAAGCAGATACTACAGGCTCCATGATTGCTTTATATATTTAGATGATTTTAAAATATGGTATAACAAGTTTTGTGATTCTGCCTTTATTTTCAATTTTAATTAATCTGAAATCAAAAGTACAGTTCTCTGGCTAGAGGAGCAGAAGTTTAACTAGCAGATTGTTTTGTTGATTTGTCTTGTAATTGTGCCACTATGCCAAATTATGTCAATTTTTTTAGTGGCTGTTATGGAAACTCAGAGTTCTGTACTCTGCTTTTAGGTGCCGAACATAGCCAGCATTTATAGATGTGGTACTTACATATATGAAATGTAGAGACTGTAGCATGATATATACTTTTTTTCAGTTATTCATTTTAATCATTCTGATTTTGAAACAAGGGTTTTTTGCTGTTGTTATTGTTTTTCTTTCCTTCCTTCTTTCTTTCTTGGGAAAAAAGATAAGGCACTCAGTACTGTTCAAAATGGTCCAACTGAAGAAATTATCCATAATCAGAATGTAACAATTATTGAAATATCTTGATAACTCGAAAATTTTTTGCAAAGCTAGAATGCTATTCTATGGAAATAATATTTCTTAATAATAATAATAATAATAATAATAATAAAAATAAAAGTATCAACATCACTAACAAAGCTAAAGGTATTTTTCATTCAAGACACTGGAAATAATATTATTTCTTAAAATCTTGCAAAGCTAACATGACTTTTTTTTAATCACTTCTAATAGCATTATTTAATTCCTTCCTAATATAAATAGCTTTAATGCAAATTGAAATTGATGTTTTTTTCTTATTTACTTTGCAGCTAAAATTGACCGAAATAAGTTCTAGCTTTATTCTGAAATTATTTTACGAATAAGAGACACTCTAGAGGGATAATTCTAGTGTGTCTTCGTGCAGATGATTTTTATATACTTCAGACAAGACTTATCTCTTTTCTTTTGCTTCACACCTTGAAGCTTGGAAATCATAGAAGATACACCCCTGTGTGCACAGATCCCTGAAGATTTCCCAAATATCCTGCCCTATACTGAATATCACAGAGAGTGACATACTGAACAACTCCCACGTATATTGCTTAAAACAGGGTCATCAAAAGATTAATAAAAATACTTTGAGAGCATCACCATATTGTAATCTTCTATGTATTTTGCTGCCTAAATGGACTGAGATTTTTCTACTCTTAATGGTACTTTCTGCCACTTTTCTATTTCTTTATTTCCTGTGTATGTTGCTTTAACATTCCTGTATACTTTGGAATAATATCCATTTGAGTCATTTGCTTCAGATGTTTGTTCCCTCTATCACACTAGCTCCTAATGAAAAATGAACTGTTACAGTGCTGTTCTTCAACTGAAAACAACTGCCTCAATTGATTTTGTAATGTGCTTTATACAAACTGAAACAAATGGAGTAGTTAAGTAAAGACACAGAGCTCAACATTAAGTACATCGTGGATATTTTAAGAGCTTTCACAAAAGAAAAGAAAAAAGTAATATGAACAAACAGCATCTATTCTGATGAAAGCTATTTCTGTTCATTAAGAAAGGCTACCATATTTTCTTCTTCAATACCACAGTACCCCAGATAGTGCTGCTAACAAATTGTACACTCCTCTCCATTTATTTTTATGTACTTAATTGACCATTTTAAGAAAGAAATAGCCTTTTATGATAACAAGATAAAAGCCAGTAATTGACTGAAATTGGCTCCAGCTAGCTAAAACCACTTTAAACTAATGGAAACTTGAATAAAAGGAATGAAAGTCTCAGCCAAAAGCTAAAAAAAATGACTTTTTGTTTTGCTTTGTTTTGCTTTGTTTTTGTTTTTCCTATAATGAGGAATGAAGACAAAATATCTTGGTTATGAATTATGGACTCTACAACTTTTAAAAGAAAATGTAGAAAAATAAACTGCCTTGCTTTAGAATAAAGCTGCAGGATGCCTGATTGTTTCATACAATGCTGGATTTATTGTGGAAAATTGATATTATTTTAGAAGCTTTATCTCGCATTATTATGCTGCCAGCACAAGCTTATTTAGTGTGTATGCATCCTGGGAAATTCACCATTTTTTCAAGAGCCAGTGACTACAGGTGTAACGGGATTCAAACAACATTTTTACAGGTTTAATGCAACATGCAAGCCAAATTTCTCAAAATGAATATGTATTCCAAACAACAACAGAGTTTTATTTGAAAATAGTACTGAAATCAACTTTAATAATTTTAAAAATTCTCTCTTATTTGCTTAGATCAAAACATTATCTGTTGTGAATATTTGTCCTTCCCCACTCTACTCTTACTTTCTTCTCAGTCCTAGTAATTAAAAGGTCAATCTTTAGAAAAGTAAACAAACATTGTCCTCCTACAAGCGTGTGGAATCTGGCACGTAAAAGAAAAAGGCAGAATAGAATCAAATTCTATTCTTCATAACATATGAGTGGATCATCCCTGGAATTTTTTTATCTCTTATATTTGCTGTACTCCTACTTATTTGAAGTTATTTCCATGTTCTCAGTTAATGGACACTAAGGTTAATCTTTGCAGCCTCAAACATCACAGTAATATAATTCAATATACCCGTACATAATGTTATACTGTATTATCTCTCATGTAATGTGAAACAATTCAGTAACAAAACAGAGTTCTCGTGATGTAATTATTTCTCCCAAGAATAATGAAACAAAATCCAGATTTTTGAGTGATTTTGTGGAAACTCCACTGGCATGCAAGAGATATGGGCCAAATAAGGTAGATCCAGACAGCTATGATGCAGGTATTACAAAGGCAGTGACCACCATTCCTGCAAAAGTAAACAGAAAATTATATACTCAAACTGTTCATAAATAAAGAAAGAAAAAAACGTGATAATATTTATAAACAATGAGAGTGAGCACTGAATGAGAATTCTATTCACAATGAACTTATGAAAAACAAAAGTACTGGCTAAAAAAAAAAAAAAGGCAGTGAAACATGTAAAGTAGCTACTTATTTGGTGAAGTCAGCTATGCAATTTTACTTGGAAAGCAGAGGGAAATCAAAGTGTTGAGGAGAACTGATGAATTAGATCTATAAGTTCTGTGACACATTGTTTTCAGGATTGCAACTAATGTCAGGGTGCTTTGGATATCTGCCATCATATATTTGCTGCACTTGGCAGATGTCATAGGGGAAGTTGGAGAGACAGAACCACAAATTTATTCTGAGACCAGTCTGTACTAATCAGATGACATTTAACTAATGTTGCCAACCTCCTTGCAACCTTGCCCGGTCAGCAACACCGCATCAGTGCCCCTACCTTCTGCACCCCACCCAGTGCCGGGGCATGAGAGACGCATGCACATAGGGTGTAGCTCAAATGCCAACTTATTGCTGATCAACAGCTACTTATATACTGTACACGCGACCACCCCATGAACCTGTGACCTGTTAAGCACTACCCAGAACCACCCCCTGTATCTCCCGCCCGCCATCGCCTGAGTACCACCCACACTGAGTACTGCCCACAAGCAAGAACTTGCAGTTCTCTAGAATTTTTCACATCATTGGAATGCAGAGAGGAAAAGGTTAACAAATAAAAATCTAAGCCTCTTCAGATGTGCTAATATATTTTCAAGTGGCCAGTGGTTTACATAAAGGGATATATTGTCTTCTGTATAGGAATTCAACAAATATCACTTTTGCATTACAACATAGACAGGATAATATGCCAACAATTTTTCTATATATACTTTGCATCTTAGCCTGGAATTATGTGTTTGCTGGGACTCTCCCAAATATATCCACTGTCAGTGCTTTTGAGCTGTGACACAAGGAGCTGAATATGTCCTATAAGTAGCAGGACGTGTTCTCCAAGAGCCAACGTTTCTTCACATCTTCGCATTCGATTTACTGAGGAAAATTAAGATGTTATAGAAGAAACCCTACAACATGCATTTGTGTGAATGCTAAAAACCAATTCTACCACCTTCACATAGGTTTCTATCAGGTCACACTCTATGTTACTGTGAATAAAAGTTTTTAGCTTTAAAAAATATCAATATATATCTATAGATTTCTATTTATATTAGATCAATATCTAATCTATAGATTTCAAAATTTTAATAACTCTAAAATACACTTGTACACACTGTGGATAAATTACATTCAGGACATCATTTCCTTACATACACTTGTAGCTTAAAAATGGAGAAAAAAAATCCACTAAAAACTGTCAGTACTTTTGTACTCTCTCTACATATTTATTATTTAAAATATTCTAAGTATTAATTAATTTAAGATCTAACCTATAATTTGTAAAAGCAAGCCCAAATCTCTGGATGAATCTAATTTTTTATTATGTTTAAAAACCACACTGCAACAGTAATTTTCCAAAAATAAAATAATAAAATAATTTCATAAGAGACAATTTCCATCAATTTCCTCACTGGCCAGATAAAGACATATATATTCTGAGTATTGCAAAAGAAATGTGAAAAACATTTCCTTTGTTCTGCAAGCATGGGTAGCTTTTTTTTCCCCCACAGATGTTTAGACTATGGGCTTTATATATTGGTTCTCATATTTTAGCCAACATTTAAAACAGATGGTGAGAATGTGCCTTTTAATCATGTAATTTATTTTGTGCTCAGTGATAAATGCTAATTAAGTATTTTGAAATATGTTAAGATTACTTTATTACAAATATATTCCTCAAAAAATCAGTACTGTGGAATGCTACATTTTACACACAGATATTCCTATGCATTAGGCCTATATTTCTTTAATCTCCTTAATTTTCCGTTCTCCCATTTTCACTGTGAATCAAAAATGTGCTTTATTTTTGGGGGGATTTTACCCAGCACCATGTGAAAAATTTCATACGGAATAAAAAAACCCAACTGCGTAAGATTAATATACTCTTAAAATGCTCTTATAGTATGAAAGCAATAGGTCTGTAACTTTGATGTATTGCAATCTCAGCTCAGGTAAAGGTCTCACTATTTAAAATAATATCATTCTAACTGTATATGGCCATCAGCTTCCCATGAGGAAGTGTTTCTGAGCAAGTGCTCAGAAAATGCAGGAATATGTTCAGCCCACTTTTCTGCACACTTGAGTGTAGTTTTACATTCAAGACACATGAGCACCATATCTCTTTTCTCTCTAGCTGCACTGAAGAGTGCAAGAGACCTCAGCTAGAAACAAGGCAAAAAGCTGGACTAGAGTGCATAGTTCACAATGAAGAAGGCTGCTTGCCACGGTGTTGAGTGGTGAGTTCTACGTTGCCAAACTGGCTTGAAGGAATCTCTATATTAAGAAGTTATTAACCAGCAGATGGATTTTTTATATAATTTTTTCTTTTTTAAAAATCAGCTCTCAAACAAGATACTTTTATTAATAATGGTGTTAACAAAGTAACATATGACCTACCTTTCACAACTATAAGGACAAACCAATATGTGGAAAAATATTACAAACAAAAGTGACTGCTATTTTTCTTCTGCTGCTGGTATTCTCCCTCCAGGCACGCTGCAATTTTTAAAGATATCTTCCACAAAATGAATGCATAGATTTTTCTTTTTTACTTTTTTGTTGTTGACGATGTTGATTTTTGTCATCACTGTTTTGGAGTTTTTGTTGTTGTTGTTTTTTCTTTTATATATTTGTTGTGTTCTCAAGAGCAATCCATAGAACGGCTGTAATAATAACAACAATAAAGTAGCCTGTGGAATGTGGAAACATTTAAACTGGAAGTAGAAAACAGTACTGCAAATAAATTATTCTTATTTCTTTTTTCTTCCATTTTTTTCTTCCAAATATAAAGTAGAATAAAAAGAACTCTAGCTCAATTACAGTTTATGGCAACTTATCTGTTGGCTCCTGATGCTACTTGTATTCTCCAGTAAAAATATGGAAACATCTTTGACAGCAATACCGGAAAGTTTTAAACTGTAATCACTGCTTCTTTTTGTTTTGAATATGATGCTCTGAATCTCTCAGACTCACGACTCCATTTTCAACCACAGGGGTGACTATTAATTATTTTATGGGGTTTTCGGTTTTTTGTTTTGTGTTGTTTTGTTTTGTTTTTCCTGCTTAACAAGTAAACAGTGCTGTGGATTAGAAGTTTTAAATGAAATCTCAGTTTCTACCAGTTAATGTCATATAAAAATGTGGCCATAATACTTGTGAAGTCATTGATGTATTTCTATGTAATAGCAGCTGCTAAAGCTGGAAGAGCACAAGTTGTCTCAAATTGTATGGATTTGCAAATAACATAGAATAAAATACAGAGAAACTGAAAAGAGAATAATATTTGAATGGTTTGAGATCTAGAACACTATGTTAACTGATAGAGAAAATGTTAAAGACCTGAATACGTAAAGAAATATCCAGTACTTTGTATGACTTCAAGATTTAATGTTCTTATAGTAATATTTTGATACAACTTGCTTATTTAAATCTGAGCTGTTAATAAAAAGCTGTAGTTTGCATCCCTGTTTTTAGGTATATGCTTCATACTTTTGCCTGAGGACTGTTTATTATGCTTGAAATATTTTGTATGAACAGTAAATAAGACTGGAAACCATTTCAGAGTTAAAAGGAATAAAATACTGAAAACAAGAAAATGATGTTTGTCATTGTTTTTCTAAATTCTGTATGTTCATGAATAAAATATAAATAATATTGCCTTTTTTTCTCTTACAGACAGGTTTTTTTTTTCTTCTGTTGTATCTTTCATTAATAAAGTAGGCTACCAATGTAAGCTATGCTGAAACTAAAGAAATCTCACAAGATGAAGGCCTGTGATTGAGATTAATATATGCATGATATGTTAAAATTGAACTTCTTCATTGCAGCTTCTAGTTTGATTTTGTTGAAATTTAACTTTTCCTGTACTTCAAAACAGTTGTTCATAAATGTGCATGCTGCCAAAAACCTTAATATGAATGTGGAGCCACTGTGAAGTGAGGGATGTTTTTCTCTTCTCTTATAAAATTCTACTAAAGAGAGATGATCACATTTTTATTTGAGTTGGATACAGGATTTCAACTCAGTATATTCAATTTGAAAATTCACATTTTTAATATACGTAAAACAACTGAAAAATACAATCTTAAATTTACCAAATAAATTGATGGGGTTTTTTTTCAGAAATTTTGAAAGTTATTCTCAAATTTCTTTTTCAGAGAGGAAAGCAAGGGTACTTTTTTTGTTGTGTGTTTTTCACAGAACTGTTTAGGTAATGTATCAAAATGTATACAATTATTTGCCATAATTTGAGTTAGCACTGTACTGCTCCCTCCATTTTTTCTGGTTTCAACACAGACAACGTTAATAGCACATTGATTATTTGCTTGCTGCTAATGACGGATGCATACCAGGCAGGCTGAGCACTTAACAGTAAAGAGCTGCCTCCATGATGATGTGGGGCATGGGGAAGCTGTAGTATAGGCTGGGCCAGGCTACATGTGTCCTGTAGGGCAATATGTTAGACATATCTGGATTAACAGATAGAAGAAAAGTACACACAAATTAATAGTACTTTATCAGAGACTGTTGCAATGAGTTAGATTTAATTATTAGTAAAGGAAATTTCAGTAAACAATTTAAAATGCATGAAAAGCTGACAATTTACTAAATACAAAACATAAACTATTCTTCAGTGGTGAAGAAAGACTAACAGCTTGGCAACATCAAGCAAATACCTGATATCTTGTTACATGCTTTAACTTTCAGCCATCTGTTATCGCAGACATCCCATAAAAGATTTCTTAAAATAGACTATATTTTCCAAACATTGTAGATATAGCTAGAAAAGATCTGCAAATAGTTGTATATCACAAGAATTAGAAGACAATACAGAAAGGAGTTATTATTATTTTATTGCTTGTATTAGATAAGAAGAAAATTGGACAAAAGAATTTTTCATTTTTCTTTCATGTTAGTTTATTTTTCATATGGCCACTGAACAATTCCAATATTTGTGCTTGTTGTGTTTTTTTTTGTTTTGTTTTGTTTTGTTCACTTGTTTGTTTTTTCTGAAAAAAAAAGTTGCATAGCCTTTGTCTGAATCTTATATTGAATTTTTCATTAAATACACATTAATTTATATTTAGGAAAAGTGCAAAAATAAGACTAAATTACCTCATCACATTTATATATAAATACTTATTTAGTCTCCATTTAAAAAAAATTCAAAACATAAGCATTTATTGTAGAATGTCTTTCTGGCAGTTAAGCAAGCCAGAAATATGAAGAGGATACGTTTTTGTACTATCGTATGCTAAAGAACTCAGTTTCTTGTCAAGTTTCTAGTTCTTAATACATGCTTTCCTGTTTTATAACTAATTTGCACTTTTACAACCTGGGCATAGCCTGGAAAAATATGACCCTCTCTCTATGCTCTGAATGTTGGCATCTTTGTTCTGAGTTATTTTGTCCTATTTTGGATTTGAAGGACATTCTTTTCACATAAGTAATAAGAAAATACTGTATTTTTTTTCTTTTGATCTTCCTGAATTCCAGATTTATTCTAATACTCATGAAACAAAATGCATGTCTTACAAACTCTCTTATGAGTTCCATAGCATGCCAATTTCAAAGTGTTTCTCATTCAATATCTTAAAGAATTCCAAAGCTCAAATACTTTTGAAGATATTTCATTAAAAAATATATTTTCAAAACATAATGTCACATCCTCCCTGTAAAGGGAGGGAAGCATGATCAGATTAATAAAAAATAAAGAATCCTTCATCTAAACCTAATAGGAAAATTAAAAATATTTTTCAAAATTTAATAGTTTTTAAAGATCTTTGCTTAGTTTCCCAAGTTAAGCAAAAGAATGGTCATTTCAGTAGAGTGTAGTATACCAGAAAAATCAAAGAAGATAATCATTAAACAAATCTGTGTAATCTCTTAACCTACTGCAATAATTAGGATAGTATAATGTTAATTAAAAATGTTATTAAAAAAAAATCTGTTTGTTATATTTTAGTATTTTAATATAAAGTTTTCAAACCTGTTCTTACACAAACTTAGTTGCAGTCTCTGTGAAATAAGGATAACTTGCCACCAAAGTCAAAAACTAGACTAGATTATTATTCATATTTCTAGAAATGTAAAAAAATAAATAAAATTGAAATACAATAGGTAATCCTGCCTTATAAGAGGAAAACAAAATAAAACAAGACAAGACAAAACAAACTGTAGGGGATTAGTACGTTTTTATTAATTTCTAACAAAATTTCTCAGCTCAGTAGTCCATTATGGGATTCTTTAATATGAACTGGTGAGTAAAATACACATTATTGGATTAAATCTAATGCTCTATGCCTTGTTTTACCTGACAACTGCTTATGTACAGTGCAGTGTACGCACACTGCATACATTCTCTTTTTACAAAGTAAATTGATAAATAGCATTCATACATGAAGTTTCACTTACAACATTGGTATTATGAGTTAAATGTAAGCAATTCATTCACGTCCTTGGAAAAAAGTCCTTTTACTTTGTTCAACAAGATCCTTCCCCCAGCAGAACCTGCTGTTAGGTGTTTCATATGCACAGATCATTGGTGCATAGCTCACTAGAACTGATAGTGATACTTGTGATGTGACCATTTCCAATCTGTGACACTTCTTTCACGAGCAACTTGTAGAAGATTGTGATTGACAGACTCCCTAACTAACAATAAGCAAACAGAAGCAGAATCTGATATTCATTATGCCCCAGATAATCTTCTCTTTCTACTAAATATGAAACTCTATAATGTAGCCTATGTAACTTCTTCTTGAGAAAGAAAGACAGTAGCAATAATCCCCTTTTTTTCACAATGGTAACTGCCAACAACTTTCAATCTTTTAATAAAAAAGTTTATTCTTCACACACAGTTAACTATGCAGTCTGAACTAGGAAATGATAGAAAGCCTGTTTGCATTTCTTCCATTTCAGAAGACAGACAAGGGTTGATTCAGCTGTAGCATGACTTTAAGATGAATCACTAGCATTTTAAAAAGTTTTTAGTGACTGAAAAACCTCAAAGGCCATTCAAGGACATAATAATTTCTGGAATTTAGGAGACTGAGGACTGAAATTCAAAAAATATAGAGACACTGACATACTGGAAGGAGTCCTGGAAAGGATGACTAAGGTTGCATCTCTCCTGTGGGGAAAGGCTGAGAGATGAGACTGCTCAGCCTGTAGTAGAATAGGGGAACCATATATGCTTATATAACTATCTGAAGAAAAACAAGATGGATCCAGACTCTTTTCAGTGATGTCCAGTGGTAGCACAAGAGGCAACGGGGACAAACTGAAACACAGGAGGTTCCCTCTGAAAATCAATTATTTATTAGGTAAATGACTGAGCACTAGTTGCCTAGAGAGTTTTTGAAGTCTCTCCTTGAAAATCTTCAAATGCACCCCAGACCCATGTCCTGGGCAACCTGTGCCAAGTTGCTCTTGCCTACTCACAGATTTTGAAATAGATGACCTCCATAGATCCCTTCCAATCTCAACATTTCTGTGATTCTGTTATTCTATGGTTAGACATAGACCGTATGTTCTCACCTCTCTTGTGAGACAGTAATTTAACAGGACGTGTATATCTGATAGAAATTATTTTGAGTAGACTGATTTTTTCTTGTCTTTCCAGCTTACTGGAAAAACTGATGTGTGGGGCTATTTTGTTTTGCTTCTTTGTTGTTTTGCTTTGATCTGAAAACATTCCATGTAAAACAGAAGAAGCATTTGTTAATTTTCTGCCAGTATGTACAATTGCCACTCGGAATTCTACACCAGTAAGAAGTCTAAATATATTGGGAGTAATTTGTGTATAAACTAAGCTGTTTTTACTTGTTTGCTTCTGATCCATAAAATCAAATATGAATGATCATTACTTAAAAAAACTCACACCCTCCCTGTCCTCACCAGTTTGTGTCTTGCATTCTCATTTATTCAATTCAGCAGATTCTTTTCCTCTTCCACTATAATTCTCACCTACAATTCACAGCATTTATCACTTAATACCTTTCTGCACCTATGGTTCTACTTAGAGCATATTTGACACTTTTCTAAGAAACTTATCTAAGCAACACTGAACACAAATTTGTAAACTGATAATATATTTGCGTTTAAAATTAATATTTGTTTCTCATGTTCAATAACTACAGAATATACAGTCAGAAAAATTCTGTTATAGACTTCATTATTTACAAGTATAATTTAACAAAATGGCAGTGGAAAAGAATACAGTAAAAATGCAGTAATAAAGGCATGATGCAGCTGTGTGATCTTCAGTTTCCGGCCTTTGAGGTGATGATTATCTCAAATTTAACTACTTATATACAGACCTACTGGAGTCAATGGACTCAGTTTTTGACAAAACACTTCCACCTTCATGCTATCTCAAGTCTTGTACAGCCCACAAAAATAAAAAGAATGAATTGTTCCTAACGATACAACAATTTGTGCGCTGACAGGATTCTAACAATTAATCTGGTCCAAATCAATGCTTGTTTAAATAATTTTCAACTATATTATAATTGTCTTTCCACATAAAAGAATAAATGAAATTAGAGATCAATCTTGTGGACCCCGGGAGTACCTGGAGTACTGCATCCAGCTCTGGAACTCCCAGCACAAGAACATGGAGTTGCAGGAAAGGGTGCAGAAGAGAACCATAAAGATGATCAGAGGGCTGAAGCACCTTCCCAAGAGGACAGTCTGAGAGAGCTGGGGCTCTTCAGCCTGGAAAAGAGAAGGCTCTTATAGCTGTCTTCCACTACTGAAGGGATGAACATGAAAGCTGGGGACAAATTTTTATAAGGGCAGATGGCAACAGAATTAGGGGGAAAATTTTAAACTGGAGGAGGGTAGATTTAGACTAGATAACACCAGGAAATTCTTCGCTGTGAAGGTGGGAGACACTGGAACAGGTTGCACAGTGAGGTTGTCAATGCTCCTTCCCTAGAGGCATTCAAAGACACAATAGATGGGGCTTTAAGCAATCTGGGCCAGAGGGAGGTGTCCCTGCATATAGTTGGAGGATTTTAACTAGATGATCTTAAAGGTCCCTTCCAACCTTAGAATCATTCTATGAGCAGGAGGATGCACAGACACGTGCCCAGGGAGAAGGGAAAAGGAAAAAGGGGAAGATAGAACTGAAAATAAAACAGTGGCAATGATCTGAGGAGAAACAAACTAATTTACTAAGATATCAGAATGCAAGATTACACACTATAATACAGTGTAATAAATATAATACAGTATAATTAGAATTGAAGCTAACAAGACAAATAAAACAAGAGAGAGCATTTGAAAAACTGGAGGCCTTTATTCTAATCTGAGGCAAGATGTCTAGCTAGGCTGAGCAGAAGGGAATGGGGAGCATGACTCATAATATGTGCACAGTTTTACCTATCCCTGTGATCAGAAAACGGAAACAGAATAATGCAAAGTCCAATAGGGTATGTAGTATGTAGCTCATCTTCTCTGCTGAGAACCAGGTATACCTGGAACTATTCATGATACAAGGAACTAGAGCATTAAGTCCTTAACTCCCAGTGCAATACATGATGTTATGATGTGGAATACCAATAACAAAGACCATAAAACCATTACAATCGTATTCCTCAGAAATCTGATGTTCATTTACTAATATTGACCTGAAAGCTCAGTATGTAACTAGATCCTGGTTTTAGCCAGGACAGAAGTGATTTTTTTCAATGTGTCTGGCGTGATGCTATGTTTTGGCTTTAGGAGAAAAAAAAAGAATGTTGATAACACACCAATGTTTTAGTTTTTGTTGAGCAATGCTACACAGAATTAAGGATGTTTTGTGACCTTAACTGGCCAAAGAGATGTTCCACATCATGTGAATACTGTGAAAAACAATAAAACACTGTAGTACTAGTCAGGGAGAGTAGTCATTTCTGAGGGCTTGTGTTGAGCAATACATTTTTGTTTTTATATGTAAGCATAACCATGCATACAAGAATAGACATATGCACATATATAAATACTTAATTACTTATGTATGCAAACAAATATAAATGATTGCTGTTCATGATCTATTTTGTTTATATATATAAAATGTATATATATATGTATATTACTAATATCTAATAGTTCTTCTCTCAACCTAAACTTCCTAAATTTTTCCTGATTCTCTTACTTATCCCTCTGGAGGTGGAATGGGGAGGAAGAATGTCTGTGTCTTGCTTAGCTGCCTGTCAGGTTAAAGCACAAAACAGTTCTTAAAAAAAATGTAAAAATGAAATTTAAACATCTACTCCCAAACAGAAGTGCCTTGTTTAGCTCTTGTCAGATTAAGCTTTATTAATTTACCCCTAGATTTTTTCCTTTTTGAAAGCTATTCTACAAAAATAAATTCACATATCTTAGGTATAGAGTGGGACTAAAATTTCACAGTATGATAGCTTTTGCACTTTGAGACAGATGTTTTGGAAAGAAACACAGCATGGTAATACATAGTATACAGGGTCATAAATATGAAAGTAGAAATTATTTGGCCTGAAAAGGAAATAAAACTTTGTGCTTAGTAATATCATAGAATCATAGAATATTAATGAGCAGTATAGTTAGATAAGAAAGACAAAGCCCTGTGGACAAAGCTATGGAAAAAGATAAAATACTGCATGTCACAGTATCAAGTCCATTGCTGACACACCTGTACAAAACTTCTAAGATTCACAGTGTAACATTACATATATTTGTGCTTCTGTATTGTAAGATTTCATTTTATTTCTGTATTTATCTAAGATCTTGAATCAGAAAGAAAGGAAAGTGAAAATGTAGTCTTGATTGCCTGGAAGAGGTTCTTTTTCAAAGAAAGAACTAACTGTAAAAGCTTTTGGAAGTATTATTGAGTCTATGTACTGTCAGCGTACTGTCAGAACTGTCAGAATGAAATTCCTTTTTTTTTAGAGTTGTCTGATTGACATAAAACACTGGACAAAAACCTAATATGTACATTCTAAATTATTTCAAATGTTAAAATAATAACTGATATGCTACTATATCACTTCCCAGATCAAGAAGCATCACCTTGTAAGTCTTGAGGCTGGCAGAACTAACTGTTCACTTTTGCTTCATTACTCTCCAAACCTTAAAGGCAACATCCTTGATCTAACAAGAAAAAAAGAAATATGGCCAGCAGCAGGTGAAGGGAGATTATTCTCTCCCTCTATTCTTTTTGGTATGGCCACATCTAGTTTTGAGCTCCACAGTACAAGAGGGACAAAATAACTGGAGAAAGTCAATCAGAGGGCCACAAAGATGATTAGGGGTGTGGACCATCTCTGTTATGATTAAAGGATGAGAGGTGGGACTGGTCAGCCTGGAGAAGAAAAGCCTGTGAGGGGTTCTGAACAATGCTTACAAGCCTATATAACGCTTGATGGTTGGACAATTTGATCTTTATGATCTTTTCTAATTTTAATGCTTCTATGACTCTATGATTCAGATGTCAAAATAATGGGACAAGATTCTTTTCAGTAGTGCACAATGACAGGACGAGGAGTAGTGAGTCTAAACTGGATCTGAGGAAGTTCCATATAGACATGAGAAAAAACTTTGATAGTGACAGAAAATGAAACAAACTTCCCAGAGAGATTATGGAAACTGTTTCTATTTAGGTGTTCAGTACCTACCTGGAACTTTCCTGTGCAACCTACTCTAGGGAAACAACTTAAGCAGGGGAGTTAGACTAGATGACCTCCAGAAGTCACTTCCAACCCCTACGATCCTGAGATTCTGTGAACTATGTCACTATGTAGATATACAATAATATCCTTTTATGATAAATTCTCCGGAGGAAGACATCAGTGGCTTTGGAAACACGAGAGTCAAAACAGAGTGAGGGGGAAGGAGGAAAGTTTGTCCAAACATAGAGTGATAGTTTATGCTTAATAAAAATACCAACAGATTGTGAGTGACGCCCTGCCCTAAGGAAAATGAGTAGTTCTAGAATAATAAGATCCTAGACAGCGCACACGTAGCAGGATGTGTGCCTAAAAAGAAATAGAGTTTTCAAGTTAGACTATCTGCTGACAGTTTTTTTCCTGTTAGTATTTTACATAACAAAATCAGAAGAAAAAGACAAAAATCTGTGTGGATAAAATATCAGTTTCTCCCCTTCTGCCAAATCATCAGAGAAGAAAATGTGTATTTATGGAAGTTACTTATTTTCTGTGTACAAAGAAGACAATCTCCTTTCTTTCTAGTGCAAACCTTATAGGAAGTTGCTAAAAGGTAAAAGGAAGCTATTTTGCAGAAGCAAACAAACAAACCAACATACATATATGTTGTTGGAAAGTTTTCTGTCTTTAAGGTTTTCATTATTTCTTTCCAATATACCTTTTGAATACATTCTAACACGTTGTGCATCATAGTCATTGCTGTAGTTGTATGAAGAATTTGCAAGCAAAACTAAGTTTCAGTGTAGTTGTCTTACTATAGATGCCATTTAGTCATGTTAGTATATCTAATACATCACTGTGGAACTGACAGTTTTCATCCAGCTCTTGTCATAATGTCCTCTCTGGAAGCCAAGAGTAGTACTCTAGGGAGTTTCAAATGTCTCTTGCTTAAGCAGCTGAAGCATGGCCAGGTGACAAGAGCTATGGAAAGGAAGAGAAGAAGTGACTTCCAAATTGCAAAGCAGCCAGCAGACTTGAATAACTTTACATATAGGTTTCTTGATCCTTTGGACAGTGTTGCTCTTTCCTACTAATCTCTTCTTGCATTTATATGCATTGTCATATAAATCAAATGCAAATGTATGAATGAATGAAAGCTACTATTTTCAACTATGTATCCCTTATCACTCTCATAAAGGAATACAAAACATCAAGCACTTACTGATGAAATTAACTAATCCTATGGATTTAGCTCATGGTACTGTGTAAAAGTTAGGTTTAAAAATACACAATTGTCCTGGTGGGCAATAGATTGACTATGACCCAGCATTGTGCCATCCTGACCAAGAAGACCAATGGTATCCTGAGCCAACAGATCAAGGAAGATACTCCTTCACCTCTACTCTGCCTTGGTGAGGCTACATCAAGAGTACTGTGACCCCTTCTGGGCTCCACAGTCAAATAAGGACAGCAAACTATTTGAGATAATCCAGAAGAGGAATACAAAGATGTTGAGTGGCCTGAAGCATCTCTCTCATGAGGAAAGGTTGAGAGATGTGGAACCATTTAGCCTGGAGAAGAGAAGATTGAGCTCTTACCAAAACTTGTAAATACCTAAAGGGTGAGTGTGAAGTGGATAGGTGCAGGCTCCTTTTGTTGATGCATGGTAACAGAATAAGGGGCAATGGACACAAACTGGAATGTAGGAAGATATTAAGAACCCGCTTGGATGCTTTCCTGATCAACCAACTCCAGTGAACCTGCTTTAGCAGAGGGTTGGACCCAGTGATCTCCAGAGGTCCCTTCCAACTCTTAAAATTCTGTGTTCCTGTGATTGTAGAAGAATACAACTAAACAAGTAAAAAGAAATGTCTGTGTTAAGGCTTTATAATGCAATATAAGAATTTTGTGGTCAGCTAAACTAAGAACTGAAACACAATTGTCCTTGTAGTCATAAGCTAGATAGTCGGCTGATTAAAAGCATAATTATTCAGTTAGATTTTCAACAACTGAGTAAATGAGGGAAAAAGAATAAGATAAATTTAAAATCTTACATTAGGAAACAACAATGTCAATGATGTGATCTATGAAAGAAAGATGGCTGTTAATCTGCTCTTTGAAGTTAGCTGCCATTTCTAGCATGAAGCAGGAACAGAAGAGAAGCATGAAGTTTCAAGCAGCCCTCCAGTTACAAAATTACTTTTAAAACCTCTAAAACTAAATTGTAGTAGTAAATTTTGAGAGAAGAAATTTGTCCAATCACCTGAGCGGAATCCTGAGTTCAGAGTTCAGAGCAGTACTGTTCAGTGAATGTAAAGGAAATTCAACCAGCTGTTACTTAGTAAAAATAAAGTTAGATGCAGCAGCTGTAAAACAAAAAAGTAAATTGGATTTTTAATTGTTAAATGCCTGTTAAGATTGATTAGCTGATGTGTGATACATTAATGTAATATTGTGAATTATAGACTAACTGCCATAATAAATACAGAAGAACTATTGGTGAAAAGTCTTGTAAAGATAGTTTTATTACTTCTGATATGTAAGGTTAAAAATTTATTTATGAATACATTTAGATTTTATATAATATGTATCTGTGATATAATTTCATGGTTAACTTACCTCTGAATTTACATCAGTTGTAAAATGATCTGAATTACTTACAAATTTAAGATCCTTTCAGTGACATGTTTTCAGAGCTGATTTTTTAAAATTTAATTCCAAACTTCCTTTTTTTTTTTTTTTTTTGGTTCTTCACAAATTTTTCTTTTCATGTCTCTTGTTGATATTTTTGAGTGTGCATCATTTTTTTCTGGACCTAGACCTATACTTATATCTGTTCGAGGCGTTGCTGAACATATGGGAACTTGCTATTTTATCCACTATAGAATCATCATCATTACCAGCCACAGCAGTTAATTTTTTCCATTGACATTCACTTCTCTGGGTAGCCAGGTGGATTTCCATGATTTGACAGTCTTATCTTTTTTGTGCTATTCATTATTCAAAGATGTATTACTTTCTCTCTTGATATATATATTGGGCTTACTTGATAAAGTTTTGGGTGTAGGATTGACCTCTGCTCACAGAGCCCATGTAGGAACATTGCCGCTCCAGCTGCTCCAACAAGGACCTGCCCCTGTTGGAGCTGAGCTTTGGGAGACACCAGGTGCTCTCTGAGTGAATGTACATTCTAAAATTAACTCCAAAATATTGGCTCTCTAAAATCTGTCTTAGTCTGGCTAAACTATACAACTTTTACAACACGGCACTCAATAATTAAATCTACCTTAAACTGTGGGTCTAAGTGTTATGACTTTCAAAGAAGCAATAACACAGAAATAACTCTCAGAATTACTTAATAACTTTATAAGAGAAAAAGAACGAGAATGAACAAAAAAAGAAAACAGAAAAATGTGGAGAAAGAATCAGAGACTCTTCAGTGCTGAGCTGTTGACTCCAGAGGAGGGATGGGGCAGGGTGAGCATTTATCCAAGAAATTGTATCTTGAACCATCAAATAGCAGGCAGTGAAGATGAGATAATGATGATAACACGGGACTCCTCTTAGACATTCTTCTATGCTTGCTATGTTTGCAGTCGCACAATCTCAGAGTCATAAACATGTCAAAAATAAGTTTGTAGCAAATACTTTCCTTCAGAAAAGCAGGCTAGTTTGTCAGCAAAGCAAGACTATCCTTTTCTCTCATAGGAATCGGTACTTCACTGCTATAAGACTTCAATTTGTTGTCATGGTGACAACATTGTCCTGGAACTGTCGGAAGACTTACCAAGCACACCATAGAAAGTCAGAAAGTGTTTTTTCTAGGCCCTTTACAAGATCAAGAATCAACTGTAAGCCTCTTTATGTAAAACCCATTTTTTTAAGTCACCTTTGATTGTTCCTGAATTATACAAGTTCTTCATTTGAAAGACATAGATCGGAATGCTACAGTTGAATGGAATATTAGCAAATCTATAATATATTATGCTCTTCCCATTAAAGACACAAATGGCAGGGCATTCTGCTTCATTATGTGAGGTCATACCTCACCAAAAGGGCATCTTTAATCTTTTCTCCATGAAATGAATCTTTATTTATAATTTTCTAGCGTGATTCACTCATATAATCTTTGGGATATTAAGATCTGGTTATTGTCTGAGAAGGTTCACTCCTTTTATTCTTTGTTTGTTTTCTTGAATTGGACAATTAATAAAGACAACTGTTATGCAGAAAAATATGAATAAAATGAGAATTATCTGGGAACTTTTAAGATTCACTTGTGGAGGACTTCAGTGTAAGACCAGAAACTGCATCTTGTTTAAAACTGAAAACATCCTTCTGAATTCTCCTTTATTATTTTGTATTTATATAATATATATATCTAAAAATATATTTATTATATATAATATATAAAAAATACATACTAAGAACAAGAGTTTTTCATTAAATTTAATTATAAGCTTTTCTATAAACAATATTTAAAATGATAGAAAAAATATGTGGAAAAAATGTGAAAAAAAAATACTGTACATGTTCAAACTGTAACATTTTCTCTGGGTTGAAGCCCAGATCTGCAAAGAATTAATGGGCTATGCTGCTGTAATATGACTGATCCTACAAATGCCTATGCATATAAGTTGCTTTATCCATGTAAGAATCCCCACTGATTTCAAATTATTCACAGAATAAATATTTGCCAGATCAAGAGCTCAAGTAGAAAGCTATCTTTCTGTTCTATTTCAAATAATATTAATGTAGAAATATTAGTAATATTTTACTACAAATAATCAAAAGCAAATTTTAGCTTTTAATTCTTGAATAAGATATTATAATAATTATATTTATTACTTAGTAATATCAACACTATCTTTCAAATAAATATGCACTTATATTAAGATTCTGCTACAATTTGCTTCATAATTGTTGTTAATTATCACTACGTATGAGAATATAAATGAAATCCATAATATCCTTTCCTTTCCTTTTTTTTTTTTTTTTTCCCCTTCCCTTCCCTTCCCTTCCCTTCCCTTCCCTTCCCTTCCCTTCCCTTCCCTTCCCTTCCCTTCCCTTCCCTTCCCTTCCCTTCCCTTCCCTTCCCTTCCCTTCCCTTCCCTTCCCTTCACAAAATCATAGAATCGTTGAATTGTTTGATCTGAAAAAGGCACTTAAGGATTATCCGGTCAACTCCCCTGCAATGAACAGGAATGATCAGGTGCTCAGAGCCTGGCCTTGAGTGTCTCCACGAACTTCCACCACCTCTCTGGGCAAACTATTCCAGTGCTTCACCACCCTTACTGCAAAAGAGGCTCTCCCTTAAGCTCAACGTAATTCTCCATTCTGTTAGTTTGAATCCATTATCTCTTTGTCTGTCACAACATAACCTGTTAAAGAGTCTGTATAAACCCCCTTTAGATGCTGAATGACTACTACCACATCTCTCTGGAGACTTCTTTCCTCCAGGCTGAATAGCCTCAGCTCTCTCAGCTTGTCCTCATATGAGAGTTGTTCCTTTCCTCGTGGCCCTCCTTTGATTATGCTCTCACAGCTCCACATCTCTCCTTTACTGAGGACTCCATGTCTGGACTCAGTACTCTAAGTGAGGTCCTACCAGCACAGAGAAGAGGGGAAGGATCACTGTTCTTGACCTGCTGGCCATGCTTCTTTTGATGCAGCACAGGATATATTTAGCTTTCTCAGCTGTGAGGGCACACTGCTGGCTCATGTCCAGCTTCTCATCCACCAGTACCCCCAAAGTCTTTTTGACAGGGTGTTGCTCTATCCTTTTGTCCCCCAGTTTGTATCTTTAGGATAGCTGTGACTCAGGTACAAGGTCTTACATTTGGATTAGTTGAATCAAATGTGGTTCTCCTGGACCCAATGCTAGAACCTTTCTCCATCTTTCTGAATGTCATCTCAGCCCCTGAACATGTAAGCCACATCATATTTCTTGGCACCATCTGCATTCTTACTGAGGGTACACTCTATCCTACTGTTTATGTCACTGACAAATATACTAAAAGCACTTGGAAAAAAATAAGACTGTAAAAATATGTATCAATATTATATATTGATATTATAAATATGCATACACACACAGACACTCTCCGCCCCTCCCCCTCTTCCCCCCCCCCCTCCCAAAAAAAAAAAAAAAAAGAAACAAAGAAAAAAAGCAGAGTAAGGAACACAGTCCAGGAAATCTTTAACCAGAAAATTCTTGTGAGTTATATCTTTGAAGGACCCAGAACATTTCTCTTAACATATTTCATCTGTTTTTTTCCAAGTTGCAATTTTGGAACTGAATTTCTTAAGGCTTAGCTACAATATAATTTGATTGAAGTCTCACAATAATAACAAAATGATATACTTACATTTTACCTTGTTATACCACTATACTCTAATTGCTCTTATTGATTGGTTTCTGCTGGCAGAAAAGCTAGTTGCTTATTAAATCAGTTTTCATTAAAAAGGATGGGAAATAAAAAAAAACCTACACTACATATTTGTGAGTTGCTTATTAAATCAGCTTATATTAAATTGAAAGGCAAATAACAAAACATACCAAACATTTTTTACTAGAAAAAGATTCATCTCAGTAACTGAGATTAGGAATATCACTCTGAGTCAATGGACATACTGACATATTTGATCATAAGTGACTAACTCGGTGGTGATTCATTTTGTAACAATTATGATTGACTGGGAAATCAATGATTTTTTTTCTAGTCTTTTCATTTGTGAGTTTACATCTTAATTCATGTATGCTCAAGTTCATGAGTACTATGAGTTCAAATCTTAGTTAAGAACTGTTTCTGAGAGTTTAATTGTATAATAAAAAAAATTGCTTTGTCAAAAGTAAAAAAAAAAAAAAAAAAAAGCCTAAAAATCTAAATTACTATTCTGTGCATATATTATGCATCCTTATACATCTTTAGGAAAATATATTGTCTTTAGTAAATGTAATTTTGGTTCTTTAAACATGGCTTTTCTATCTTCATGGATATTTTGAGAATAGGATTAATTCTGTATGCTAATAATTCTGCATTTCCCATTTCTAATGCTTTGAGAAAATGCAAGCAAATTCACATAACTTTAATGTCAGTTGCCATAATTTAGATTGACAGTGTAATGGTAGTGATTTGATAGAAGAGTATACCTGCATACAGATGAATATATATATTCATTCACTTACATTTCTTTCAGGGTAAAGGAAGAATTACGGTAGGTTTACAATCACAAAGGTAATTTTCAGTATGAAACTCTAAAAAATAAAAAGAAAAGATGAAGACCCGTGTCTACGATGAGAGTGTTTGAACTATAAATTAGTACTGAAAAAAAAAAAACCTTTATCAGTTCTTTTCACAGACATGAGTGATTCATTGCAAATGAAAACTCAGCTTTCACTGAAGTAAAAAAGAAAGAATACTTTTCTAAGGGTGATCCTCCTCCACAGAGGAGGAAAAGCAAATAAATGAAAGAAAAATAGGAAAAAAGTTGAAAGGAAATGCAAGTGTAACATCCACTTTCTTGTACATTAGCAGTATGTTGCATACTTATTTAAAAAAAAAAATAAAAATTGAACCTCTATATTTCTGTGCTAAATACAATAAATGTGAATTTTCATTGTACATTAAGCAGAAGAAACATGTAAGTTCATTTACTCATGCCTGTCTTCTTCTACATGGTAAGTTAAATTAGGACCATGGAAGCTGTCTTTCATTTATATTTATTTCTATGTTTATTTTCCACTACCACTTTTCGGTCAATCTAGATTCTTCAAAAATATCTATGCTTTGAAGTATTTCCATGACAGAAAAAAATATAGTAATAAACTCTCTGAAATTATCACAGAATCACAGAATTTCATGGGTTGTAAAGACCTCAAATATAATTATTTGCAATCCCTCTGCCACAGACCAGAGAATGATAGGTCACTGTTTAATTTGGTTGTACAGCCACTTTCAGTTATACGAAGCTCTTTCTTTTATTTGTTTGTCTGTTTGTGATAGTGTTTTTGAATTCTAAGTTGAAGTGAAACACGTTTGCTCATTTTCAGTTGGATTTCCACATTAAAAATACTCTGTATCTTTGAAAGGTTTGAAGCTCTTTCTTCCGATGTAGATTTATTCATATTTTAATTGTAGATTTAAATATAGAGTTTCCACACAATTCTTAGATTCTTACAACTTCTCATTAATAGAGCTGTGGAGTAGAAAATAGGAGATTCTGTTGAAGTAAAAATTATATTATCCCCACTTTTGCAGAATTCAGAGCAAATTCCACACAAACAGTGTCTTCAGGACTATGCCATTTACCGTTCCATAAATTCAATGCATTTATCTATAAACATATGTATAAATGTTCTAGTTAATCAATATGTCAAGCTTAGAGTAGCACAAGCAGGTATTTCCTCAGGAGCTCACAGAAAATGAACAATCACTCTTAGACGCCACGATTCTTCCAAGCAATTGTACTGAAAATTTGATCTCTTTTGCCTTCCAGTTATAGAGAACCAGATTTTTCTCCTTATCACAGATACAGTCATCACAAAGAGATTAAGTGAGATAGCTTGCTTTTTTTTCATATTCCATGGTGGAGAGGGAAGTTTCAGTATTGAAAGAGAAAAAAGAAAAAAACAAAAACAAAAGAACCACACAACAAAACGGTGTTTAAATACATTTATTAAAAATATATGTGAAGGTAGATTATTCTCCTAGCTTAAACTGTAAAACACCAATAATGTGTAATGTATGCAAACAATTGTTTTCTATAAATTATTTATATTTATTCTGAATTAAACAAATATTTTCCTCTTTTTTATACAAAACTTATGGAAGCTCTGCAAATTAACATGCTACAGAGCATAAGTCATGGATTCATAACATTTAGAAAAAGGAAATTTGTTTCTGATTTTAGATTTTTTTCTCAAATGACATAAAAAAATTATACCATTTATTATTTACAAAGGTATTTATTTATAAAGGTATATCATATATGATAAAAAGATTTAATAAAATGTCCTTCCCAGAAAACACCAGAATAAGCAGTGATGTTTGATCAGAAGATATTTTTCATTTTCTACAAGGCCTTTGAGGCACCTATGTTTGAGCATGAAAAGGCTTTAATTTGTCACTACTGCTGTTCTTAATGATATCACCTGATAGGTCTTTCCTCCACTAATCCCTTTAATGCGGTAAGTTTCATTAGTAGCTTCTCAGTCCTTTGAGTTGATGCTTTTAATAATTTATATCACTTTTATGAACAGGCTTTTAATTTTTGGAGTACTGATTGTAAAATAACCAAATTTACTGGTTGTCCTTAACTCTAATCAGAACTTTCTTAGCATGTCCTTCAAGACCATGAGGAACTTCTTATAATACACCCTAGTTCTAAATAGAATTAAAGTCTAAGGCCAACAGTGTGTGTGGTAAGTCTTTTACTTGGCTCTCTATTTAAGCTTGCCGATGTTTCTGTGATTGAAGGACCACTGAAAACTAGAAAATGTTCCATGTAATTCTAAACTGCTTTTAATATTTTTCTTTGTTAATTTACTAAAAAAACCTTTTCTCAGTGGTAATGATAAATTTAATTTTCCTTTCGGTTTCCAGTTTATGCTTCTTTCAAGAGGGTATGGAAAGATTATTCATACTCAGCTGTAAATTCATCTTTTTCAATCTGTTTTATCAGAAAAAAGTCAATCACCTTGCAGTATGCACCATAAAATGGAAACAGCATTATCAAAATAATGATTTATTAATTTCTGTGCATCTTATAGATTTTTAAAATCCTGTCTCTTATTATGATTGGAGTAAAAGTGTTTCATATACAATCTTTTAGTAGTTTGTCCAATATTGAAATTCTTTAATTTAAAGTTATATTTAGAACTCCAATTGTTGGAATTTTGTCTCTAGACAACCTAAGGAAAAACCCATGGTTTCTTTAGTTGTTCTTGCAGATCTGATTTAGGGAAAACAGAAAGAACTAGAGATTTTTATGCAGTTGCAGGACCATGATCTCATTGCAGTCATGGAAATATGGTGACACACCTCACATGACTGCAATATTATCATGGATGTTTACGTGCCTTTTAGGAAAGACAGATCAGCAAGAGAAGAGGTCGAATTTGTCTTTATGTGAGAGAGCAACTGGAATGTGTTGAGTTCTACCTAGGGATGAGTGATGAGCCAATGGAGAGTTTGTCAGTGAGAATTAAGGAGCAGGCCAGTACAGGTGAAATAATTGTGGGTATTTATTATAGGCCACCTGATCAGGAGGAACCACCTGATGAGGATGTATACACACAGCTGAAAGTAGCTTCATGATCATAAGCATTGGTTTTCATGGGGAACTTCAATCACTCTGGCATTTGTTGGAAAAGCAACATAGAAAGGCACACACAGACTAGGAGGTTCCTGCAATACACTGAAAATAACTTTCTGATGCAGGTGGTGAAGGAGCTAACACAGGGAGCTGTGCTGCTGGCCCTTGTTCTTACAAATAAACAAACAAAAAAAAAGGACTGACTGGGAATATGAAGGCTCATTATATTTGATCTATTAGCTTCAATTCTAATTATATTGTATTACAGTGTGTTATCTTACATTCCGATATCATGTTTAACAAATTAGCTTGTTTTCTCCTCAGGTAGTTGCTTCTGTTTTTAATTATTCTGGGGCCCCTTTTCCCCTTTCCGGAGGTGTGGATCTGTGGATCCCTCTGCCACACTAGTCACGGAACCAGGCCAAACCATCCTCTAAACAGTTGACACCAGGGGCTAGAGTATTGGAAGGTAAGGGTGCCCAAGAATGTAGTTTGACATTCAAGCATCAGTTCTTCCCAGTTCAAGATCAGTGTATTCCTAGGAGTAAGAAATTAGGCAAAGATGACAGGACACCCACAAGGATGAGCAAGAAGCTCATGGAAAAACTCAAATGGAAGAAAATCTATGGAATTTGTAAAGGACTCAAGCCACAGGGGAGGAATTTAGAAATATAGGGATACCACAAGGAAGGTTAAGGTTCACTGGAATAAAATCTGTATAGGGAGGTCAAGAACAACAAGAAAGGCTTCTTCAAGTATGTGAATATCGAAAGGAAGACTAGGGAAAAAGTCAATCCAGTGCTTACTGAAGTGAGTGTCATGGTAACAGGGGACTCGAGAAGGCAGAGGTGATGAATACCTTCTTTGCTTCAGCCTTTATTAATAAGACTGCCACTCAGAAATCTCAAACCCTGGAAGAGAATGAGTCTGGAGAAAGGATAACTTTCCTCTGCTTGAGGAGCAGCTGGGCAGAAATCATCAAGGCAAAATCACTGTAGACAAAATAAAATGAAGAAAGTGATTGCCAATCTACTCTCTGTCATCTCTGAAAGATCGTGGAGAATGGAAGAGGAGACTGAAGACTGGAGGACAACCAGCATCACTCCTGTCCTCAAAAAAAGCAAGAACAAGGGTCTGGACAACTACAGGCCAGTCAGACTTACACCCACCCCTAAAAAGGTGATGGAGCAACTTGTTCTGGATGCCATTTCCAAGCAAGTGGATGAAAAGAAGGTTATCAGGAGTAGACAACGAGGATCAACAAGGTGGAAATCTTTCTTAGACTACTTGATAGCTTTCATCACCAGCTGGATAGATGAGGTAAGAGCAGTGGATATTGTGTATCTTTAATTCAGCAAGGCTTTTGGAGCTGTCTCTGACAACATCATGGTAATGAATCTTAGTAAGTGTGGGATAAAAAAGTGGACAGTGAGTTGGTGTATGGGAACTGCTGAGTCACGGCCTGAACCTCTGATTGATCACCTGAGGTGAGCCATGAGTCAGCCAGAGGAGCACAGGTGAAGGCAATTCACCTGTGCTGCCGGAAGGGGTGGAGCCAGGCTGCACCCCTCCTGGACCTATTTAAGAGCTGGCTACCAGAGGGGAAGGATCTCTTCTGGAGATCCTCCTCTTTGATATCTTCTAGTGAGCTCAACCCAAGGGTAAGCTCTTCTACTTATTCTCTTTTGTGATCCTTGTTTGCTTTGCCTCACTCTTTTGATTATATTGCAATTATAACATCTTGGTTATACAGCTTTGCCTTACTCTTTTGATTATATTGCAATTATAACATCTTGGTTATACACTTGGCGAGCCAGGCAGGCTGATTATACTGAAATTAACATGTCTTTCCTGTGGAATTTCTATAAATGGGTCAAGGGGGAGAACAATACTCCCCTAGAGAAAATGATTCCAGGGCAGATCCCAGGATTTGAGGGATCGCCCTATTACGAGTTAGCTGCCATCATTGAAAAATGGGGTCCCTTACGTGTTATGGGCAATCTCTCCCCATATCGCATGGCAGACTATTTTCAAGGACTTGGCAAGGACATTCTCATTACCAAAGAAAGACAATTGGCTGCCTCCATGGTGGCATGGCCACTATTAACCGCTTTAAATCATGCGGACTCAAGAAATAATACTTTAGAAACCGAAAATCAGCTTTTGAAAGATCGCATTGAAAAGTTGGAGCACGAACTTGGCGTTTTAACGGGGAAGAAGCCAATTCTACATCTTCCTGTAAGCCAAATTCGTAATATTTCAATAAATGATGACCAGGCTCCTGAATCAACAGACTTCGTTGATCAGGACAACAAGAAATCCAAATCAGACCTTGAATGTCCAATTCAAACTGATCCATTGGAGGTCCGTCCTGTGATAACCCAAAAAACAAAAAAAGTACAGGACAGACCGGCAGGGGTGCCACCTGATCAATGGCCCCCTGCCCAGACTCATTTACATGTGACAGCTCGGCCATACATGGCGACAGAATTAATGGACTATCCACGCCCGACCGATCTGGGGCAAAGACATGTGGTTAGATATATGGAATACGGTCAAACACAGGACTGTACGTGTCTACCATGTTTCTGGTCATCAGCCCCTACAGTCACCGGGAAACGATGAAGCCGACACATTGGCCCGAGTTCGATGGATTGAGAATTCACCATCTGAGAACATCGCCCGCTGGTTACATCAGAAGCTACGGCATGCTGGACAAAAGACAATGTGGGCAGCTGCTAAAGCATGGGGACTGCCCATACAACTATCTGATATCGTCCAGGCATGCCAGGATTGCGACGCTTGCTCCAAGATGAGACCGAGATCGTTGCCCGAAACAACAGCCCATCTTGCTAGGGGACACAATCCTCTCCAGCGATGGCAGGTCGATTACATCGGGCCCCTTCCTTGTTCCGAAGGGGCAAGATATGCCCTGACCTGTGTCGACACTGCAAGTGGGCTACTGCAGGCCTATCCAGTACCGAAAGCAAACCAGGCATATACCATCAAGGCACTCACTAAACTGATGTCTGCCTACGGGACACCTCAAGTCATCGAGAGCGACCAAGGGACTCATTTTACTGGTGCAACGATACAGCGCTGGGCAGAAGAAAATAACATCGAATGGCGATTCCACCTGCCATATAATCCAACAGGGGCAGGCCTCATCGAACGTTATAATGGTATTCTTAAGGCTGCCCTGAAGACAGACTCCCAGTCCTTGCAGGGGTGGACAAAAAGACTGTATGAAACCCTGCGGGACCTGAATGAAAGACCTCGAGATGGCAGACCCAGTGCCCTGAGAATGTTGCAGACGACATGGGCCACCCCGCTTAGGATCCAAATTACGGGCACTGATCATCAGGTAAGACCCCAAATTGGTAATGAAAATAATCTTCTGCTCCCTGCCCCTGAAAATTTAGAGCCAGGTACCCATAAAATAAAATGGCCCTGGAAGGTGCAGGTAGGACCCAAGTGGTGTGGCCTACTTGCACCTTGGGGGAGACTATTGGAGGTGGGAGGCTCAGTAGTCCCTCCAGTAATAGGTACATGGCCTACTGATATTATGGTCAACACTCCGATCTTTATTGCTAAAGGGACCCCCATCATGTCCCTATGGCAGATCAGGACACCTCCTTTGGTGCCTGATATCGTTATGCAGCCGCAGATATCCGGCAAAAAGGTGTGGTACAGGCGGCCAGGACGTGCCCCAGTACAAGCGGAAGTGTTGACCCAAGACAGAAATACGGCCTGTATCTTGCCCTGGAGAGCAGACCTTCCCCTCCTGGTACCTGTAAAACATCTGTATTACTCCCCGTGAGTCTGTGAGCCTTCAGGACCACCGGAAGGAACAAAATGCCATCAAGCGTTCCAGTGTTGCTGTCAGATCACGTACAACACCCGGTGATGGTCTGCATGGGACTGATGGAACATAGAATGGACTTGCACCTCAGGACTTCATACCTCCAGGCACATCATCGAGCACTGGCCCATAGAAGAGTATGGACATCCACTAATCATCACTTGTCTTGAACTGTACCAACATACGTCGCGATAAAATTGTATAAGCGTTGCGATATACCGGATCTCTGTATTAGGGAAAGCTTACCCTTTTGTTAACCTGATCATTGGTTCACGCCGTGAAGGGGTGGAGTGTATGGGAACTGCTGAGTCACGGCCTGAACCTCTGATTGATCACCTGAGGTGAGCCATGAGTCAGCCAGAGGAGCACAGGTGAAGGCAATTCACCTGTGCTGCCGGAAGGGGTGGAGCCAGGCTGCACCCCTCCTGGACCTATTTAAGAGCTGGCTACCAGAGGGGAAGGATCTCTTCTGGAGATCCTCCTCTTTGATATCTTCTAGTGAGCTCAACCCAAGGGTAAGCTCTTCTACTTATTCTCTTTTGTGATCCTTGTTTGCTTTGCCTCACTCTTTTGATTATATTGCAATTATAACATCTTGGTTATACAGCTTTGCCTTACTCTTTTGATTATATTGCAATTATAACATCTTGGTTATACAGTTGGATTGAGAGCTGTCTGACTGGAAGAGCTTAGATGGTCACAAACAACAGTGCAGAGTCTAGTTGGAAGTCTGTAGTTAGTGTTCTCTCCAATGGGGAAGTACTGGCCCAGTCTTGTTCAACATCTTCGTCAAGATTCTGGAGTCCACCTTCAGCAACTTTGCAAATGAAGCAAAGCTGGAAGGAGCGGCTATATTGCCATTCAGCAAGACTAGGCTAGTCTGGGGAGCTGGCAGGGAGGAACCTGGTAAGCGTCAAAAAGAGCAAGTGTAGAGTCTGACATGTGGCGAGGAGCAATCATGTGCAACAATACAAGTTGGGGGATAACCAGCTGGAAAGGAACTCTGAAGAGAAAGACCTTGGTATCTAGATAGACAACAGGTTAACCATGAACTAGCAGTGTGCCTTCATGGCCAAGAAGGACAATTGTTTCCCAGATACGTTAAAAAGAATAAGCCTAGGAAGTCTCTTCTCTGCCCTGGTGAGGCCACATCTGCAGTACAGTGTCCAGTTCTGGGTTCCACAGTTCAAGAAAGATGGAATTACTGGAAAAAAAAATCCAGCAGAAGGCTACAAAACTGATGAGGGAACTAGCGAATCTCTCTCATGAGGAAAGGCTGAGAGAACTGAGGCTGTTTAGCTCAGAGAAGACTGAGAGGGGATCTTATCAATACTTACAAAGAACTGTAGGTCTGGAGTAGAGTTGGTAGGGCTGAGCTCTTTTCAGTAGTGCCCAGAGACAGGACAAGGGCATTGGGCATAAACAAGAACACTGGAGAGTCCATGTGAACTTTAAGAAAATTTTTACTTTGAGGGTGACAGAGCAGTAGAGCAAGCACTGGAATAGCTTCACCAGGGGCAAATTGTACCTGACCAGTCTGGTGGCCTCTTGCATAAGAGTGAGTGTATCAGTTAGCAAGGGAGGATCTGAAGTTCTGCAAGGCCTTTGATATAGTCTCACCTCAAACAGAGATACAAATTTGAAGGGGAAACTATCCAATGAATAAGGAGTTGAATGGATGGCTGCAGGCAGAGAGTTGCAGTCAATGGCTCCATTTCCAAGTGGAGACTAGTGGCAAGTGGTGTCCTTCAGATGTCTGTTTTGGGACTGGTGCTCTTTATGCAATTAATGAAATACAAGGAAGGAATGCCATCCAAAGAGACCTGGAAAAGCTTGAGAACTGGCCTACATGCTCTGAATGAAGTTCAAAAATTTCAAGTACAAGATGCTACACATGAGTCACAGCAATTCCAGATATTTTTGACAGACTGGGAAAATAATTCATGAGGAGCAGCAGTGAAGATAAGGGCTTGGGAGTTCTGATGTGTGAAATGAGCCAGCAGTGTGTACCTGCAGCCCAGGAAGCCAACCATATCCTAGGCTACGAGGGATAATAGGGGAGGCTTGCAGTGCAAAGAAAGTGATTGTCCCCCTCTGCCCTCATGAGGCCAGTGCAAGAAAAGCACGGTGCTTTTGAAGCTAATCCAGACAGTCACATCAGACATCTGGAACACCTTTCCTATGGAGAAACACTGAAGGAATTGTGCTTGTTCATTTTGGAGAAGAGATGTCTTAAGGGAAATATCATTACAGCCATACAGTAGTTAAAGGGCGATAAACACTGGATTAAAGAAGAGAGACTTAGATTACATTTAGGAAGAAATTCTTTACTCATAGAAGGTGGTAAATTGCTGGAACAGGCTGCCAAAGAAGGTGTGGATGCCTCATCCCTGGACTTGATCAAGGCTGGATTGGGTGGGACCATGGGAAACCTATGTACTATGATCTAGTAGTCCTGTCCATTGGAGGGAGATTGGAACTAGATGGTCTTCAAAGTTTCTTCTAACTCAAGATACTCTATGATTCTACTATTCTGAAATGAAAGACTTAAAAACTAGCTTGCTGTTTGCTTAATGCTTTGGGATATTAAATTTCATTACTAAATATTTATTTAAGGATCCAGGCATATCAATATGAAATTTTGTATATAAGATAATTATGAAGATGAGAGGTAATTCATGTTAATTTTATAGAATAAAATGTGGGAAATCACAAAATGTAACAATGCTACATTCAGTATCTAAAAGAACAACCATTTCAAAATTTAAATGCCTATGGGTTTTTTTGCTCATTATTTTACTTTTAAGACTAAAGGGCCTTTTGTTAGCATAATAAAAGCTACTGGAAGGTTATTATCTGAAGTACCAGTATAAGAGAAACAAAGATAACCAAAATTTACACTCTGCCTTTGATGATAAACTGTTATCTAAATGATTCAATCATAAATCCAGGTACAATACACCACATCGATTTAAACTACATTCTTTTAGTGGTTTTGTATACAATAACTTTCAAAGACACATTAGCTATTTTAAATTCAAACAGTCTGCAAATTGCCCCAGCAACAAGAAAACAAGAAGAAAACAGTATATATCCAAACACTGAATTACTTCTTAATGTGTGTAAAGTACAAAAGCAATACTGGTAATGCCATACATCTTTCAGATGAAAATTCCTTGATTGCAGGAAAGGTTAGCCAGAAAAAAAACTATGAAATAGTTATACATTCATTAACCATTACCCTCCTGCAAGATCACTTATTTTAGCAGGATGAGAAAGCAGATAATGAACAAAGAAAATTTCAAAGTAACAAAGCATATTTCAGAAACATTCCTAAATATTTCATGTGAAATTTGTATGATATAGACAGTGTGTTCCTCTAAAAATAGAAATGGTTTTTATATGAACTATTTGTATGAAATTCTTCATACCAAAGAAGTATTATACTTGAAAAATTACACTGAGAAAGAATTTTCATAGTGATTGCATATAAAACAAAGTACAAGTTTGGCTGCAAGCAAAAACATGAATCTTATCTTTGCAATTACTGTATTTTCTAAGCACTTCAGCTTAACTTGTATGTCACACCACTAACACGATATTGCTTGTTTCTTTCTCTTTAATATAGTGTTTTCCAATAGAACTCAACAAAATAAGAAGTGTACTTACCGTTTGGCTAAGAGATATATTTTCAGTGGCGCTACCTTTCATTTTTTGTCATTATCTGTAAATAGATTGTGAATTTCTCAGAATATTTCAAAAACATTCACACAGATTTAGTTCACTGGTAAGTAAGTGGAGAACTAACCATCACCTTATTTGTTGTTCATAAGACTGATTTTATTTACTTTTATTTCATGAGTTCTGCTTCTCAATAGCCTGTAAAAACATTTTGGGATCTGTGTGCTTCCATTTATTTACCATTTGCTTAGATAGTGTGATTGAGCACATCCTCAGCAGGTTTGCAGATGAAACCTCTCTAAGTGATGCACTTGATACAGTGGAAGGAAGGAATGCCAACAGAAGAGAGCTGGACATGCTTGAGAAGCGATATTCTAAAAGCCTTCAAAATAGCTGTGAAAATACTGATTTTATTGCAAAAGTTCTATTCCATGTATTTCCACACACTTTCCTCCCACAGTGTTCTCTGGTAAAAAATATGTATCACCTCTGATATCTGAGAGACAACAAAGGCTGGTAAAATCAAGTGAAGCAAACAGCACCATATTTAAAGTTTAAGCATCCTTACAGTATCATTCTACATTTACTGCTTTTAAATTAATATTAATCTGAAAAACGTAGGCATCACTCAGTGTGGAATTACAGTTTAGGATTATGAATTAAGGAACATTTCTTAGTTAGTCTTGCAGTTAATTAATTCAAATGATCTTTCACTTATGTTTATATTCCAGAGTGACTCCCATGTACAAGAAGGGTTGTAAGGAGGACTTGGGGAGCTACAGGCCTGTTAGCCTGATCTTGTTGCCAGGAAAGATTACGGAGGAGATTGTCTTGACAGAGATCATGCACCATGTGCAGGACAGCCAGAGGATCAGGCCTAGCCAGCATGGGTTCATGAAGGGCAGGTCCTGTTTGACCAACCTGAACTCTTTCTATGATCTAGCGACCCATCCGGTGGACGAGGGAAAGGCTGTTGATGTAGTCTACTTAGACTTCAGCAGAGCCTTTGACACTGTCTCCCACAGTATTCTCCCGCAGAAGCTGGCAGCATGTGGCTTGGACACTCTTGGTACACTCCTGACTGGATAAAGAACCAGCTGGAGGGCTGAGCCCAAAGAGTGGTGGTGAATGGAGTTAAATTCAGCTGGCAACTGGTCATGAGTGGTGTTCCCCAGGGGTTGGTGCTGAGGCCTGTCCTCTTCCATGCCCTTATTGATGACCTGGATGAGGGCATTGAGTACACCCTCAGTAAGACTGCATACGACACCAAGTTGGCTGGAAGTGTGGATCTGCCTGAGGGTAGCACGGCCCTACAGTGGGATCTGGACAGGCTGGATAGCTGGGCTGAAGCCAATGGGATGAGTTTCAGCAAGACCAAATGCCGGATCCTGCACTTTGGCTGCAACTACACCACACAGTGCTACAGGCCTGGGGTAGAATGGCTAGAAGACAGTGTAGAGGAAATGAACCTGAGGGCATTGATTGATGTTCTGTTGAACATGAGCCAGCAGTGTGCTCAAGTGGCCAAGAAGGCCAAGGGCATCCTGGCTTGCATCAGGAGCAGTGCTGCCAGCAGGAACAAGGAAGTAATTGTCCCTGTGTACTTGGCACTGGTGTGGCCGTACCTTGACTACTGTGTCCAGTTTTGGGCCCCTCACAGCAAGAAAGATGTTGAGACCCTGGAGCATGTTCAAAGAAGGGCAACAAAGCTGATAAGGGGTCTGGAGCACAGGTGTTATGAGGAGCAGCTGAGGGGAGTTGGGATTGTTCAGTCTGGAGAAGAGGAGGCTCAGGGGAGACCTTATTGCTGGTTGTTGGCCTCTTCTCTCATGTAACTAGTGATAGGATTGGAGGGAATGGCTTGAAGCTGCACGAGGAGAAATTCAGGCAGGACATTAGGAAATACTACTTCTCTGAAAGAGTGGTCAGGCACTGGAATGGGCTACCCAGAGAGGTGGTGGAGTCACCGATCCTGGAGGTGTTCAAGGAATGTTTGGACGTTGTGTTGAGGGACATGGTTTAGTGAGTACTATTGGTGATAGGTGGATGGTTGGACTGTATGACCTTGTGGGTCTTTTCCAACCCTGGTGATTCTATGATTTAGTGGATGGTTGTTAGAGTTGGGGTAGTATGATTAGGTCATGGTTGGACTTGATGATCTTTAAGGTCTTTTCCAACCTGGGCCATCCTATGATTCTACTATTCTATGATTCCATGAATCCACTACCGTCCACTGAAGAACAATCTATGTTTTCCAGTGATATCTGTACTTCAGATTATTTCTACTTACATAATCAGATCTCAGACAAAGCTGAGAATATGTTACACATTGACAAATTAAATATGGAGAACAATTATCAATTACTTAAACAACTCTTAATTAATTATTACTTAAACAACTGTTTACATGTATGAAAAAGCAGTCAATGGAGAATCTCTACAGAACAAGAAAATGTTCATTGAAGTTCTAGAAATTAAACATTTATAAACATTTGCTTCCTGGCAGAAAACACACAGCAAAATTTTGTATGAGTTTTGTCAAGAAATTTAAGATAACACTTAAATGGACTAGAAATTAAGGCTCACCTTACTGAACGGACTATTCAGTCAACAGTAAACAAAAATGTACTCTTAATTTGAATTCACATGCAGTTATATTTTGTTATTCCCAGGTTTGAAGCAAACATACAAATACTAGTAGAACATAACTTCAATTGATAATTGAATGACAACGTTTTGAATAAGCTTTATTACTCAAAAGATGGAACTTTCTATTAAGATGAGAAGAATATTAAAACAAACAAGCAAACAAACCCTGTAACTACAATACTTTCAAGACAACACCAAGGAAAATAAAAAAATAGTAAAAAAATTTCTTAAGTGTGACAGAGATACTAAAAAGGAAATGGAACATACTCCCAGGGTACAGATTTTTCTTTTTATTTTTTTTCCTATCTTAATAGAGCACGTGTTGAGTTATAATCTATCAGGCAGCTAAGCACCACACAGTCACTCTGTCATTTCCCCAAAATGGGATGGGATGAGAGAAACAGAACCTAGCCAAAGACTGGAATGAAAGGTGAGTTTTAATTCCTAGAATCGCCTTAATGATCTTTGAAAAATAACACATCTGAAAGTATTTTAATAATAAGCATGTTAAGATTACATGCAAACTGAATAGATTTGGCTGAGATAAATAAACTCAGGCTTTTGTTCTTTAGAATGTCACATGAGCTTACTCATACTATGTAGGATGCAGGGCTTTGCAGGCTTCAAATGTTTTGTTGACAGCACAGCCATTCAAAATCCATACAGGAACTGTGGCAGCAATGGACATTCTTTTCTCTGATCCTGCCATGTATATATATACATGTATATAAATACATTCTGCTGAGATTTTACGTTGTAAATGCGTTAAAATATGAAAGATTTTTATTTAGAAAGGGAAGCCTTATGAAGTCCAGGCTTCAGAAGATTCAGGAAATTTGAAGTAATCTCAGTTTAGATAGAAATTTTACCATTTTCAGTGTCCCTAATTGCCATTATTTCTATGTGAAAAATCAAGTGTTAGGGTAAAATTAGAGCACAATTTAGTTACCATAATGACTTCCATATTCTAAAGCTCATTTTTATCTCACTTAACTGCAGTAGATACGTACGACTGTCTCTGTGTCTAAACCTTTTCTTAATGGTAATAAACAAACAAACAAACAAACAAATAAAGAAATAACTTGTTTTGTGAAAATAAGTATAATTTACCAAACAGTTTTGATAATTTTGCATTGTGATATTTGTAATTGATTCTTTTTATATCTTTTTTTTTTGGAGGGGGGTGAATGGGAATGTCAAAAGATCTATAAGAAGAACTTGCAACACCTTCAAATTCAGCTCTAAGATAAATCTTTTAAGTCTTCATAAAATCAAGGATAATTTTTACTTCTCTCTGTCCATACCAATTATTAAAAATTAAATAGTAAGCAGAGTTAGTAGGATAATTTGTCCTAATGTCTTTCCATGAACAAACCTACAAAAAATTGGAAGATGATAGCATTCAATTTATTGAAAAAACAAAAACAAAAGCCACCAAACAAAATCAAAGGAAAAAAATGACACCCATCACACACATACCCAACAAAATTATTTATATTAAAATTAACACCAGAATGAAAGTATTATCTGTACATGTAGTATAATGGAATTATTTCAAAATGAACCTCATCAAAATATTTGAGTTCTACTCCCACCACTGATATACATTTGTGATGCATTTACCTGAAATTAATCCTGTCACTTGAACAAATTAAGAATGACAGATTATACACCAAAGAAAGTGTCCCCTGATCCATCAACTCAGTATGGCTATATCATCAACTTTACTGAAAAACAAACAATGCAAGTCTGTGTAAGTGAATCTTTTATGCCAGTAGAGAGTGAGTATTATGTAAGACAAGTTGCAAACATTGGCTATGCAAAACAAACAAACAAACAAACAAACAAATAAATAAAAATCTGTTGTTTTCTGTTATGCATTTTGCTCTACAAAAAAGTAAAGATTTTTTTTTTTTCCTGAAACAGAGACAATATTCTGCTTTTTCTCAATTCACATGTACCTGAAGAAAATAGGAAATATGTGATAGATTCTAATACAAAGGTAAGATAGCTCAGTAAAGTATGTTTTCTTGTATTATTCAATAAGCAGAACTTGTTTTTTTTTTCTTACCACTGAATGTCTAGAAAACATCCCATGTCATCTGCTCACTTACTTCAAGCTGGTCAGGTAATATCACTTCTATAATATTTATAAACAAACAGAAAAAAATGTACCCTAAAATGCTATTTTCTTTCCCTTTTATCTGTTATTCAATCCACAGAAAATGCTGTTATTGCCTACTATTCATTTTTTTTTTTAATATTACCTTGATTAAGAGTAGAAATTCAGTCTTCAATTGAAAATGATGATGAGTCACTAAAACTTGTAATTCACTGTATCACCAGCCTGATGATTACTCACTATCGTCTCGAAAAATATTATACCTCTAGTGCATTTCTGAATAGTTAATATTAGTGTACATGTTATATACTAGCACTGTATTTTATTCATTTCATATTTTTTTATGTTTTATATAGCTTAATACCAATATAAGTAAAGATTGTTATTTTTCAGAAACTCTTTTAGAGGTTCTCTTATGGTTTAACTGTTTTTACTGAAAAACCATTAAACAAAAACTATCTTCTTTCAATCTGATATTTAAAAAAAACAACAATCATTATTTCACGGCATGCAGGAATTAAAGATCACTGTCTTTTTTCATTAAATATACTTTAGTTAAGAGTTAGTTAAATGAAGTTTTCAAGAGCTCCTTCTGATTGACGTAAGACAACATGTAATGATATAGAATGTGATTAAAGTCACTTCTCCACCAAACTGTGATGTAGTACAAAACTTCATTAGCTGGAACACAGGCTGCACTTATTTTAGCAATGCCTGACTTGATCATACTATGTCTGAACAAAAATTTCAGCTCTTCCTCATTTTGTATCACAAAATACCCAGCACTGACAGCTTAGAGTCCAGCTAGTAGAAACTATGAATCAGTTGTACAAAGGGTTTAGGTTATTAAAAACAAGGGGCCCTTTGACAAAACTCACATACCTGCGTAAACACCTAACTCCTGTTTTGAGATTTAGAAGTACTCAGAAAACTGAACAGACGCATATAGGCAAATACTTCTAGCATCTTTCCACTCAGGCTTGTCTAGATATAATTCAGTCCTGCCACTGATGAAAGCTGGTGCCTAGTAATTGAGATAATATTTCTTCTTTTCTTGCTTGCTCAGCATCCTAAAAATGGATGTGTTTCTATGGTCATTTAATTTGTTACAAAACACAACTAACAAAATATTATTTTCCCTTCTCTTCCAGTTTCTTCTTTCTTGTTTTGTTTCTTTTCTCTCTTCCATCTTTCTTCTCTCTTTATTCTATCTTTTCTCTTCAAGAGGCCACCAAATGGTTTAGGTTTCTTTGTGTCATACTGATGTCAATGATACTGCTAACCAAGTTTTATTTGAGAAAGAATTCTGAACATTTAACAATGGCATCAAAGAACTTTTAGGTGTTTCACATTTCTACATAGCTGGATATAATCCTTAAGATATGGCTGCAATAACTCTTGATATTATTAAAAACAAAAGAAAACAAAACAAAACAAACAAACAAAAAGGATAGAATATGATTTATCCTTAAAGTCCTATGTGAGAGGTTTTAGATGAAAATGTAGAGGCAAAGAAATAACTTGCAGAAATTAAGGATAGAAAAAAAAAAAAAAAAAAGCCAAAACAATATGAAGTACTCTGACTAGGTACAAGAATGATGCATCTGCCACTACAGTCCTGAAATCTCTTCTACCATTAAGATTTTTTATATATAGCCCCATACAGAAATTGATAAGAAAAGCCTTCCTAGGCTTTGTGGAATGTGAATCTAGACATATTCTGTTGAAGTCTTTGGAGCGCAAGTTTATAATGGGACTGTCGTTAACAGCCATTCATATGAAAATTTCTGAAAGCTTCCAGTGTTCAGGATCATAATTTTTTTTTTTTTGTTTTGTTTTTTTTCACATGAAGTTAATGTAACAGCTCTGGAAGTTTTTGGTTCTTTTTGTTTGTTTGTTTGTTTTGTTTTTTGAGTAGTACAAAATCCTTATTTTTAGTCTTAAAATTCCAGGGTCTAAGTAAACTATACAGTTGCTGTTCTCTGCATGCAGCTTTGTGACATTCATGTTCACTTAATCAGTCTTGCTATATCATTTCAGTACTTTCAAAGATTGGATACCTGAGACATCTACAGTGTCTCTGCAAGAAATATGTGTTCTGCGTTTGCTAGACAGTTTGATGCATTACAAGTTTCACTAAACATCACTGTTTAAGAAACTAAATTGGGATCATAATGTCTGTCAGTGTTGTCTATCTTACGTGCTGGTAGTCTGTAAACAACCTCCTAAGTTGAATATTTTCATGAGTATCTTAAAACGGCTTCTGTGTGCTTAATTGGACTTCTGTCATATGAAGGCCAATCCTTATTTTCAGAATAATCTACCTCTATATGTTTTTTTCCTGTTTTCTCTTTGAAACTTGGTTTGGACTTTATAAAAAGACAATATTTGGAGAGTTTTTATGAAATGGAAGAAAGAAGAAGAAAAAAAAAAAGATTTAATGAAGATATTTAAATATTATTATGCTATTGTGTACTCATTATTTTTACACACATAACAGTCATTTTGGCATACTGTGTCTATCTCACAAAGTTTTATAGATGTCTATTTGTTTTTGACTTTGTATTTCAGAGAAGACTGTAATGAACCACTATTATTTCTGATTGTCTAACAAATATGTTACATATTCATCAGTCATGTACCTTGTAGACTTTGATACAGACACTTGTGAGTCATTCTTAATTGCTCTAAATGCTTACCTCTTTTAGGACTGGTTTATATATCAATATTTCAATATTTAAACTCCTTTTATATTAGTTTATGATAGTATATACTTTTCCTGGAATAAAATTGTGGGGTTTTTTTTGTTTTGTTTTGTTTTTTGTTTTTTCCTATAGGAATATAGTTCACATTTTAAAGGATTCTATTTCTGCAAGAAGCAATTTTAAGTTGATCTTATTTTGTGAACAGTTATGTCTATTGTACATGACATTTTATAGTATAGACTTTATAATTAATCAGAATAACACTGACTTTTACAAAAGAGCTCAGATGTCTAGAAAAAAGTGAATCAAATGTTTTCATTGTTGTGTATACAGAATACCAAACAAGTTTATCAGCATTATTCCTGCTATACTGCAATGATAGTTAATATTCTGCATCCCTCTTTTTGTACAGAACTATTGCTACCCGTGAAGGCAAAAAGCTTGATAGATGATGTGAGTCTTATTAGTTGATATATTGCAGATGGTTACCCATAGTCCCCCCAAATCAAAGTAATCTGTTCTGACAGAGTATTCAGTATGCTATTGCCCATGCAAACTTCTTACCCATTCTTCTGTAATACCCTACTTTTCCATAGTAACTGCAAATCTTTATATACATATGAGTATATATAATATTTATTGGCACTCAGGTATTTTATTGCAGTAAAAGGATACAAAACAATAGAAAAAAAGAACAAAAAGAATATCCTTTATTAGATTTTTGGGGAAACACAGTGACAAGAGAAAATGGGTGAGTTCTCTTATAAGTTCTCTATCTTGGTTTTTATTTGTAAAATACTTTTTTTTTTTTTTTTTTTTTTTTTACGTGAAGGTAATTTTATTTTATAATTCAAAAGAAAATGATTGGAGACCTTCTACATCACTTGAATACACATAAATCTATGGAGCTAGATAGGATCCACCTAAGAGAACTAGGAACTAAGGACTTGGCGGAAGTGCTCACCAAGTCATTTACAGTAATTTATCAGCAGTCCTAGCTAAATGAGGAGATCCCAACTGACTAGAGATTAGTGAATGTAATGCCTATCTATATTAAGGGAGAAAGATGGATGTGGGAAATTATAGGCCTGTCACTCAGAACTCTGGTTAGATAATGGAGCAGATAATCTGAGTACCAGCTGGACAACCAATTAATCAGTGGCAGTCACCACAGCTTTCTGAAAAGCAGGCACTAGCCTAACCTGACCTCCTTCTATGATAAGGTGACTCACATACTGGACAAAGTGAAAGTTGTGGATACCGTTTATTCAGACTTAGCAAAATATTTTATTCTGTTTCCTATAGCATTCTTTAGGAGAAACTATCTGCTCATGATGTGGACTTAACTACTGTCTGATGAGTAAAAAAAAAATGGCCAGAACCAAAGGGTCATTGTGAATGTACTTAAATCTGGGTAGAGGCTGGTCACAAGTGATGTTCCCCTGGGCTCGGTGTTGAGGCAAGTTCTGTTTTATATCTTTATTGATTATATTGATGAGGAAATTTAGTGCTTTCCCTGTAAGTTTGCAGGTGACACCAATTTGGGCTGAAGAGTTAATCTGTCTGAAGGTAGGAAGGCTCTAGGGTAAAATCAATGGGCTGTGTCCAATTGTATGGCATTCAACAAGACTAAATACTGAATTGATATACATGGGTGAGAACTACTTAATGTAGCAGTGTAGGCTTAGCAAGAAGTGACTGCAAAATTAACCAGCTGAAAACCACCAGAAGAGCAGAAGACATTTGTTTCCAGATAAAAGTAATTTTAGGGAGGAAAGAGAGAGACTAATTTTACCTTTATTATAACATAAGAGGTAAATAGCTCTCACTACCAATAAAGTGAGGAAATCTCCTTTTTTGGTCACATATTACACTTCTAGCCATGCTTGAAGTGAATGTATAAAATGTATAAACTCTCCTTATAATTTCAATGCATATTTTTCATCTAGAGCATATGCAGTAGCTTTGTTTTATGGTAGTTCATCTTCAGTGAACATTCTTGTTTACTACACAGCATTCCCAATACTTAGGTGTCACAAACACGCACACTGATATGGTTCATTGTGTATCACTGAGAATTAATATTTCTTAAGGGAAGGAAACTTAAAATGTCATCTTGCTGAGGCCACTACCCAGAAAGAAATACGGAAGCCACATAATAATTTGTTTGTTTTACAGGATTACTAGTATTGCAATCAGTGTTAATTTATTATTCAATTTGAAGTAGTTGAAAACAGCTGGTTTGATATTGCGCTTTGTGAAAAAGTGACAAAAAATAAAGCTAAGACAAGAATTCTGGCAGAAGTCAAACAAGTGTGTAAAGTATAGATAAGAAATTTATCATCATAGAATCATAGAATCATAGCATGGCCTGGGTTGAAAAGGACCATAATGATCACCTAGTTTCAATTCCCATGCTATGTGCAGGGTCGCCAACCCCAGATCAGGCTACCGAGAGCAGCATCCTGGCTTTGAATGCCTCCAGGGATAGGGTATCCACAACCTCCTTTGGGCAATTGTATCAGTGTGTCAACGACCTCTGACTGAAAAACTTCCCCCTAATATCTAACCCAAACTTCCCCTGTCTTGGTTTAAAACCATTCCCCCTTGTCATATTACTATCCACCTTCATAAACAGTTGTATGCCCTCCTGTTTGTACACTCCCATCAGACATTGGAAGACCACAATGAGGTCTCCCTGGAGCCTTTTCTCGAAGTTCAATGAAATTAGAAACAGCTGCAAATGAGAGGAAATCTAAGGAAGAAAACACTGACAAACTTAAGCCTAATCTGACAAGTAATTATCAATGTCTTTTCCCCTTTATCTTCTCAAGTAGTTTTAGCTCAGTTTAAGAATGCTTTTAATTTCACAGGGAGAAGCACTAGGCCTGTTGTAAGTCCCTTTACTGTCATGCTCTGCTTTGGAATAATTTGCACAGTAGCACATCATCTCTTTCCCTTGTGGAATGAGGGCATCCAAGAAGACTCCAGAGCTGCATTAGCACAAAGGAAAACTGCAGTAAGCACATAGAAAAGGGAGCTAGAGCAATCAAAACCACAGACAGATTAAATTTTCTCTTAGTTTTATCCTCATGTCATCACTAATAAATTTGTGTATGAAACATATAGGAAGAAAGGAGCATTGAGATTTACAGCAAACAGCAATTGTTTGTGATTGAGAAAACTAGGAGCCATGGGAAAACAAAATTATGGGATCTAGGGTTTGGTATTCAGCAGACTGTGGAGGAACTAGCCAAGTTCTTGGTAGAGCCATGAAGCATCTATCTCTATAATCCCAGTAAACCTTCAGTGATCAGAAACCTGACAGATAGGCTTAAAGTATCTTAGAGAAGGCTGGCAACATCTGTTTAAGACATTAAGAAAAGAAGAATTCATTAGGAAGAAACTTAAGATATGAATTTGAATTGTCACACAGTACTCCAAATTTTTGTTGCTAGTAAAGGAAGAAGCTTTAAGGTGCTTCGATGATTTATCAGCAAGTCCTATTTCTCTATAAAAATGAAAAGAACATTTACTTTCCCACTGCACAAGCATAGTAGAAGAACTGAAAATTAGTGTTAAGATATTAAGTACATAAATCCAAATCTGTTCTCTTAGAGAAAACAAACAAAAAACAAACAAACAAGTATCATGCATAAATCAAAGACTTTGATGTCTAACTAAGAATGGTTTAGGAGTCTCACACAAGATGTTAAATTATATGTTGATTTAGGGCATGTAAACTACCTATGAAATAAATAACAGGCAGTTTATATTGAGCAATGATTTTGGGACATTAATTTTGTTACTTATTAAATTTAGGTAGATATTTATGAGAAGAATATAACATGCCTCAGTATTTATTTGTTTGAAGCTTTGGAAAGAAAACAGATAAGCTGTTGCTATCTTCATAGTTTTACCTTCAGATAACATTCATTCCTCAAAAACGTGAGCAGAAGTAAAATCTCTTTCTCCCTTTTCACTCTTACCACCATTGTTCAGTAAGAGATAACGCTAAAAACAAGAGGTTCGAAAGAAATTGATCTTCTGTGATAACCAGTGAAAGCAGCAGAGGTCTATTTATTGACAACATCAGACATATAATGATGAAGTAGTATATTGTTTACTTTACAATGTCAACATGACGTAGCAGATTATGGAGATAGTAACAAAGAAGAAGCTCCTGTGATTTAAGGAAAAAAAAAAAACAAAACGTGGCAAGTCCTAAGCAAGCATCAGCAAATGGTGCAAGAATGGATATTTTCTGATCTTGTTTTCCTTTCTCACTGCAGAAATTTAACATTCATATAGACTAGTCATACAGACTGATTCAGGGCTATACATGCTCTTTCACTTCAGGAAATACAGGAATTGTTTTTAGCAACTGAAATAAATATGGCTTAGGTCCTAATAGGTCCTTTTTGTAGTAAATCTATAGAATTTGTCCTAGGAGACAACATTTCGTGTACAATCTACTACTTTAATCATTCTGCTTTGGCCTTGACAGGGAGATTATAGGACAGAAATTCATTTCCATCATAATTTTTAAGAACAAAAACTGCACCACCATTAACAAAACATGCTAATAAATTCATTTGGCTCCTGTTTCCAATAATAATTACTAGTAACTGTGGCTATGCAGCAACAGAATGCTAGACAGAAATTATTTTACTGCTTGTTATAAGTGGAAACGGGTTTTTGTCATTGAATAGCTCCAGAGAAGTAATGAAAAAAAATGCATAATATATGAGAACTTAAAATGATTAAGCGATCATGAGAATGATACATAAAGTTAAAATTCAAAATCTGTTGTCCTCTCCTTGTTGTTTTTGTTTTGTTTTGTTTTTTAATTACTTTAGAGGAAAAGTTGCAAGAATTTATTTTTATACGTAAGTTCAGATCAATTGAGGATATTTATGTATTTCCCATTATACTTTTGTATTTACGGAGTCAATCGATGTCTATTTATGGTAGACACATATAGAGAGATCTGAGATAACAACTTCACAAATTTATTATTCAGACATTTGTAGAGTAGTCTGAGGAAGTTGTCTCTACTTCTTGGTTCAAGCACAGCATGATAATTAGTCCAAGAAGAAATGGAGGAACAGACAGATATCTCTCATATTCTTAGATATTATCATAGATCAATCATATAATTGAATAATTGTTTCATGATTTAAAACATAAATTTCTTTCCTCATTCTACATTCCACTTGTATCACAAAGATAGTTTTTAAGAAATAACAAAGTGAATCTGAAAAAAAAAAAAATCAGCTTCTCTACTTCTACAGAGACTGCAGTCAGCAAACAATGCCATCAAAATTAGTGAGTTGTTAAATGAGATTCACTGTGACCTGGAAAATATGAATTGTAAATAATAACTGAAGACAGACCACCTAAAATTAACAATTCATTGAATGCAAGCAAAAAGTACCAGCTCTGTCTAACATGCTAGAAATCCTTATATCTTGTAGAGAGGTGATCAGCAAAACTATGAGTTTCTAATTATTATATATAATATATATGTATGTATATATATATACATGCACATAGGAATAGAAAAATGCAAGAAATTAATGAAGTGAAGAGAACCTTCTATTACTTTTCAAGTCAGAGAACTTACTTGATAACAACAATAAAATCATCCTTAGGGTATATTGGTATACACAAAATTATCATAGGATTATGTCTCAGCTGATAAGTAATCCTGGATTTAGAGGTCAATCTGAGTTCCCTAGAGAAAGGAAAGAAGAAAGAAACTTGCCCTGAAAATATGTTTTTGTCATTTGTTATTTTTTTATCACATCACGAACGAACAATCTGACTAACAACACAAATTCAGAATAAATTAATATTTCTTATCCTGGTATTCTGGTTTTTAGAGGCTACCTCCTACTAGTTATATGATCCTGTATGCCCTGCTCATTAAAATCTGCACCAGAGGAAGTGACACTGCTTCACAGCTGATACGATGATGTCATTGCTAGGAAGAAACTGCCCATGCCCATGCAGTCCAACTTTCACTGCTGGTTGATCTCCGTAAATGTTCAGCAAGTGTCAGTGAATGCCAGAGAGCAATTTTTTTCGAAATAGAAAAATTAATTAACACACTTTTGATTCATAACACTTCCATGTTTGATGCCATTTTGTCAGACTGCTCCTCTACTGCCATCTGTTGCCCAGAAGCAAAATATAATGGAATATTGGCAGGAAATGGTACTAACATACCGTTAACATCCATTTCTGACATTATAGGCCAACATAATAAGATAGAAGATGTTAATTTTGAATCAGCCCTACTATGTAGTTAGCTTTCTTTCCTTCTATTAAAGGTTTCATGGTTAAGGCCACTGCTAGCTACAGCTAATGAAAGCAAATGTGAAAGTGTGATAGCAATGGAGGTTTCACATGTTAGTAAGAAAGAGAAAAGATGAAAATGTATAATCTTCAGCAGGTACAATACAGTTTTGCCAGGATTCCACAAAATCTTTTATGACCAACGGTAGAAGGCATGAATACCATTTAATCTCTAATCTGTATCTCACAATAGATCACAGTTCCACTGGAGAATTGTGCTTAGCGTAATTGCATGTATAGGCAGTATTTTGCCTGTTAGTTCAAAATTTTGGGAAAGAAAAAGATTTACTTTGAAATGAAACTACCTAATAGGGATTTACTAAATGGGCCATCGAGTACTCATAGATGGAACCTTCTACAAGCCTCGGTTACATATTAATCATGAAAACATATGGAAATAGGGTAAAGCAAAATGTAATACTTTCTTCCCTCCCTTAATTCCCCTTACAAATAGATTGCTTCATTTATTCTAGAGTTTTTAAAAAGCAATCTATGCCTATTTTATTTGTCTAGATAATAAAACACTTTGATTGTTACATTGGTCCCAGCAGTACACTTACATCTTATTTCTATTATTTTGGATATACAAAGCATAACTGTTTTCATATAGAATTTACAGATTTGCCTTTCCTGCTTGTCACCTAAAATTTTTGCCCACAGACATTTCTTTATGCAGAAAAACAAAACAAATAAACAAGAAAACAAAAAAACTATATGCTTGATTACACTGGAAACTTGGAAAAAGAATCAAATATTGTCATTGCCTATGGTGTTCCCAGAATAATTCTGATCCAATAGTGGACAATAGATAACCCCAATATTAATAGTATTTTGAAACACTAAATGATTAGCAGTGAAAAAAAAAAAAAAAATAAATAAAGAGTTTATTTAGCCTTCATATGTGAACAATTTAAGTAATTTGGTGTACATACTCCTTGTTTAAAGGGAAAACAACAACAAGAAATTATAAATTTAGAGATAAAGGCTATGTCTGTATCAATGATTATGAATCAGTTTTATAATATTAACATGAGGTAAGTAAAATAGGTTCTTAAAGTTGAATGCATGCAGTTACCATTATCACTTGTCATGAATACTATGGGAGAAATGAAAAGCATAGTCTTGATGTGATAACAGGATGTCTGAATTCCTTCTACCTTCTGGGACAATTGCTATGTACTTTTCTTTTTGTATATAATCTCCTGTTTATAGTGTTTAAAAAGTTATGCCCCTCTCTCAATGAAATCAAAATTATTGCCATGAAACAATTCATACATTACTTTATTACCTCTGATCTGAGAAAATAGTGCGTCTGTTGGAGAAGACTTTTCTATTGCTTTCTTTTTCTAATGCTGTCGAGGTTGATCAGAGATAATAAAAAAGCATTTACTGTATTATATGCTCTCCATTAAGATAGAACTTTCCTATTTGGAAAGTACTGAGTATCAGTGAGTTTAACTGCAATTCAAAACTGTACTTTTTGAAATCATCTTTGTTACCTACTTGGGAAAGTGTATCCCTTGTCTGCTTTTTATGTAACACTTGCACACAAGCTTTGAATTTTATTCTGAGAATTGATTTTTTTTTATACCAAAACCATTTATATCCCTGAGATATCACAGAAGTACTTCTACTGCTGTATTTTTTTTTTCACCAGAGCAAAGCTAATAAATGTGAAATCTTCTCTCCACGCTCAAGATATCAAGGTAAGGCGGATACATTTGAAAAATTGCCCTAATACATCAGAAAATATAAAAATCAATAAGCTATAAAAGCTAAAAAGCTTCTTCAATTTTATCCCGTTATTGCTCAGTGTAGGTGGCCAGGGCACTGAGAATAGTCCAAAGGTGCAAAAAAGCTATTATACATCTAGATGTGCATGGTGAAGAATATATGAATCCTCTATGCAAGTCTGAGTGCACACTTGAGAAACAGAAGGGAGCCAGCAATGACCTTCAAGTTATTGGTCATTTGATTGAGGACTTTAAAGTGTGCTTGAGGGATTCTGCAGCCGCAGCTATGGTTCATGTCATTTTTGTATGAACACAAGATAAATCCTTTAAAACAGCTTTCTAGTCTTTTATACCTTGTGTCTTTTTGAGCAATGAAGCTTCAATTTATTTTCATTCACAGTGTATTCAGAAATTAATGTTATGAATCAACAATCAGAAGCATTTTTTAATTTTACTTTATGAATGTTTTCATTTCCAAAGACAAATACAGTTATTTGCAGGTTGTCTGCATTTCTTAAGTTGAAATCAGGAAAATAAATAAATGATGTGCAATTTGTCCTGTTTCTTTCACCAATACATGCTCACATATGAAGACATTCTCAGTGGAAGTTTGCAATCAGTTTCACAATCTGGTGACCCTCCCACAAGAGGGCTCCAGTGCCACTGCTGGATTAATCTAGCAGCCTGAATGTTGTAAAAAACAAAAACAAAAACAAACAACAACAACAACAACAACAAAAAAGAAGCTTTCTTGAAGTGTTTTTTTTTATTTATTTGTTTGCAATTAATGACAACCCATAGAGGAAATAATAAATCAAAGGGTTACCAAACCAAATTTTTTAACTGTGAATTACCACTGACATCTAGCCAAAACCCTATAAGAATAACAAGGTAAAGATACCTGTATAGGACACCCTCAGAACGTAAGGTTCAGACCCTGGATCTTAGTATTGTAATATTCTGCAGTAGCCATGGAACTACTCTAATATACTCCACGGACATTATTGTCATGCAATCTTACATCATATGGGAAGTGTCCATTCACCTGCACTCTCTTCTTCTGCCTTCTATGTCCCTGAGTTATGTGGATAAGGATGCAAATGTTTATCACCTTAGGGGAATGTTCATAGGAAAATTTAAATGATCATAGTCATTCTATCAATAATAAACTCATCTTGGTCAAAATGTGCATCTACCTTTAGCAATCATTGCTTGTATCCTGGAGGTGAGGAGTTATGATCAGGTATACTCCAGGCAATTTCTTGTCCACTAATAAAATCCAGACTCATTCTCATAATTGTTCAGTCAAAATTACCAAGGACTTTCAAATTAGAACAAAACCTTGGTTAATACATTATGCTCCAAAGATAAGTCTTTAACTTAAGAAACTCCTAATACATTTATAGCTTTTTGATTGTTCAATCTTTCTCTCATCCTTGCAAAATGTAGTCAAATATCAGACAATATTTGCTCAGGGAAAAACAAACAAAGAAACAAAGAAAACAAAACAAAACAAAATAGAAACATGATTACACTTCCTTTGATTACCTGACATAGGGATTTGGACATCTGGGATATGTCAGTGGAGGACTGCATATAAATGTTATTTTTTTGATGATTTATTTTTTGATGATGATTCAGCAACAAAGAACTAAAATAGGGCCTTTAGTTTTACACATTATAATGGAATTTATAGTTGAATACTATAGCAGCTTTAAGGAATTCCATTATTACAGTTGAGAACTGGAGAATACAAGTAATGTCAGACATTTAGGTAAAGCACTGAATAATATTTTGAAACAATTAATAGTCTAAGACTATTGATGTAAAAAGACCCATGGGTGAATAGGTTTAATGGAATAAAATGCAACATTGGTTTCACAATGGAACAATCTAACAATATACAGTATTAATAATTCCAAACTATTTAGTTAATTACTACGATAAAAAGGGAAAAGTGTAACCTAAGCATTAACACATTTCACAGAATCACACAGAACTGTAGGGGTTGGAAGGGATCTCCAGAGATCATCAAGTCCAACCCCATTTATCCTAGACACCATTGTAACGGGAAAGATCTGGGAATATGGTATGAAAAAAAATCAAATTTGGGTTATGCGGAACTAATCTACATTTTAAGAAAAACTTGATTCTGTTTCTGGAAAAGACAGTGTTCTTCATTGTCTCTAAAAGCAAGGAGTGCACCTTGTAAACTTATTCTTCTCCAGTGCAATCTTCTGGTAAAGTGGTATTTTAAACAGATTTCAACCGGAATGAAAAAATTAATAGTAAAATATTACCCTAAGTCTTTCATATTTACATCTGTTGGTATGGATGGTGGTTTGAAATAGTAATAATTTGCCTTTCTTTTGCAAGCTATTTTTGTTACATAAGCTATTTCTACCAAAGCCAGAAGTTTATTTTTACAGATTATACAAACATCCTGAAGAATCTTCTCTGTCATAAAATACAAGAAACATGACAAATTGTAAATACCAGTACTGAACTTTGAACAAAGGTTATGCAAATCAAAGACTGTTTCTAGTTTGCTGTTTGCAGTAACAATGTAAATTAATAACATATATACATTGTACATATGTGTATGATTTCCTTTTAAAACCAAGATGACAGCAATTTCGAAATATATATGAATATCTCAATGTTATTATTAGAATTACTGGAATATGATAACTGACTGGATGGGTGGGCCCTGAGAATGGTGGCGGAGCTAAAACCAGCTGTCAACAGGTCACTAGTGGTAGTCCTCAAGGGTCAGTACTGGGGCCAGCCCTGTTTTATGGCTTTATTGATGATCTGGATGAGGAGATTTAGTGCACCCTCAGTAAATTTGCAGAGGATAACAAGTTGGAAGGGAGTGTTGATCTGCTTGAAGTTAGGAAGACCCTCAGGAAAGATCCGGACAAGTTGGATCAATTGTCTGAGGCCAGTAGTATGAGCTTTAACAAGACTAATTGCTGAGTTCTACACTTCAGTTCACATCTTTGCTCACCATGCAGTGATACAAGCCTGGAGCAGAGAGGCTGGAGGGTTGTGTCAAGGGAAAGCATTTGTGAGTATTAGTTGACAGATGGCTGGACATGAGTCAGCAGTGTGACCAGGTGGCCAAGAAGGCCAAGGCCTCCTGGCTTATGTCAGAAAAAGTGTAGCCAGCAGAATCAGGAAGGTGACCATCCTCCTATACTCAATCCTGGTGAAAATGCACCTCCAGTACTGTTTAGTTTTGGGCCCCTCACTGCAAGAAAGACACTGAAGTCCTGGAGAGTGTGCAGAGGATTGCAACTAAGTTGGTGAGGGGTCTGGAGCACAAGTCTGATGTAGAGCAGCTGAAGGAAATGGGATAGTTTAGTTGGGTGAAGAGAAGGATCAGGGGAAACGTTATTGCTCTCTATAACTGCCTGAAGAAGGTTGTAGAGAGGTGAAGATCAGTCTCTTATTCCAGTTGGTTACTGAAAGAATGTGAAATACTGACTTATACAAAATGCCAAATAGACTAGAGTCAATTAGGTTACACTTGATTAGAATAACATATTTGTTGGAAGGGTCTTTCAAAGAGTCATCTTTTTTTACTATGCTTAGTTTTTCAGCTAGCAGAAGATGAGATAGGGAGAAGTACCAAAGTGGCCTACAGCTTTCTCTGCAGTGGAGTGGAGGGGCAGGCACTGATCTCTGCTCTGATGAAAATGATCTTACCCAAAGGAATGGCATGGAGTTGCATCAGGGTTGGATCAGGTTGGTGTTAGGGAGATGTTCTTCCCTATGAGGGGGACTGGGCATTAGAACAGGCTCCCTAGGGCACTGACATAGTCATGACATAAATCCTGCTGGAGCTCAAGAAGCAACATTCTCAAGCATGTAGTTTGAATTTTTAGTGGTTCTGTATGGAACCAGAAGTTAGGTGCAATGATCATTTTAGGTCCCTAAAATTCACAACATTTTCTGATTCTGTGATCCCTTTATGTACAGCTGCTCTCCATCCACTCTACTCCCAGTCTGTACATGCCTGCCATTACTCTTTCCCATATGCAAAATACATAATTTATCTTTATTTAACTTCAGGTCAATGTTGAATTTTTAGTACTTCAGTCTATCTAAATCCCCCTCATCCCTTAAGAAAGGCAACTGCAGACCCCACTGTACTGTCATCAGCAAACTTTCTAAGGATGCATCAATCTCCTGCCTCTAGGTTATTGATAAATATGCTGAACAGGACTGAATCACAGAATTACAGAATCTCAAAGGTTTGAAAAGACTCACAAGATGATCCAGTCCAACCACATATCCTATCATTGATAGTACTCACTAAATCACGTCCCTCAACACAACTTCTGAACATTCCTTGAACACCTCCAGGGTTGGTGACTCCACCAACTCCCCTGGCAGCTCATTTCAGTGCTTGACCACTCTTTCAGAAAAGTAGCATTTCCTAACATCCAGCCTAAATCTCCCCTGGCACAGCTTGAAGCCATTTCCTCTATTCCCTATCACCCGTTACACAAGAAAAGAGGCCAACAACCAGCTCACTACAACCTCCCTTCAGGTAGTTATAGAGAGCAATGAGGTCTCCCCTGAGCCTCCTCTTCTCCAGACTCCCCACAGCCGTTCCTCATAAGGCCTGTGTTCCAGACCCCTTCACTAGCTTTGTCACCCTTCTAAAAACCCGCTCCAGGGTCTCAATATCTTTCTTGTTATGAGGGGCCCAAGTTGGACACAGTACTCAAGGTGTGGCCTCACCAGAGCTGAGTACAGGGAAACAATCACTTCCCTATTCCTGTTGGCAATACCGTTCCTGATGCAAGCCTAGATGCCATTGGTCTTCTTGGCCATCTGGGCACACTGCTGGTTCATATTCAGCAGAGCATCAATCAATCCCCCCAGGTCTATTTCTTCTACGCAGTCTTTCAGCCACTCCACCCCAAGCCTGTAGCATTGCCTGAGGTTGTTGTGGTCAAGGTGCAGGACCTGGCATTTGGCCTTGTTGAAACTCATCCCATTGGTTTCAGCCCAGCTATCCAGCCTGTCCAGATCCCTCTGTAGGGCCTTGCTACCCTCAGGCAGATCGACACTTCCAGCCAACTTGGTGTCATCTGCAAACTTACTGAGGGTGTACTCAATGCCCACATCCAGGTCATCAGTAGGGGCATGGAAGAGGACAGGCCTCAGCACCAACCCCTGGGGAACACCACTCATGACTGGTCATCAGTTGGATTTAGCTCTATTTGCTACTACTCTTTGGGCTCAGCCCTCCAGCTGGTTCTTTATCCAGTCAGGAGCATACGCATCCAAGCCATGGGCTGCCAGCTTCTGCGGGAGAATACTGTGGGAGACAGTGTCAAAGGCTCTGCTGAAGTCTAGGTAGACTACATCAACAGCCTTTCCCCCATCTGCCAGACAGGTCACTAGATCATAGAAGTAGTTCAGGTTGGTCAAGCAACTGCCCTTCATGAACCCATGCTGGCTAGGCCTGATCCTCTGGTTGTCCCACACATGGCACATGATCTCTGTCAAGACAATCCTCTTCATAACCTTCCCGGGCACTGAGGTCAGGCTAACAGGCCTGTAGTTCCGTGGATCCTCCTTACAACCCTTCTTGTAGAGGGGAGTCATGTTGGCAAGCCTCCAGTCTTCTGAGATCTCACCAGTCAACAAAGAGCGCTGATAGATAATGGCAAGTGGCTCGGCTATCACTTCCGCCAGTTCCCTCAGCACTCTCGGATGAATCCCATCCGGCCTCATGAACTTGTGACAATTCAGTCCATGAATATATAAATATAGGTAGATATGTCATATAGAAATAGTCTCTTTACACTGTGGTGAGTTTTTGTTGTTGTTGTTGTTGTTTGTTTGTTGTTGTTGTTTTATTTTTTTGACAATGTCTGATGTTCTAGCTGACATTTTATGATCACTGTTAAGATTAAAAAAATGCTTATCGGGAGACAAGACTGGATTGATATCTTTAAGTGTAAGAGAATATCTCTCTTATTCGTCATACTTAGAGTAAAAATCATACCTTTTAAAGAGTATATAATGACCATTTTTTTCTGAAAATTCAAGTATTCAAACAAGAACTGTCATTATGTGACACTTATATTTGCATTATTTTTTACCAGTTCAGATGTTCTCAGCTCATTTCACAATGAGCTTTTCCTGACAATCCTAAGAGTAAAGGTCAAATAAAGGTTGAGTTTATAAGAAGGGCCAAGAAATGAGCACAAATAGGATTAGGCTATATGATGAAGAAATAGGTAAGCAATGCTTTATTGATTCAATCCTTTTTCTGGAAACTCCAGGCATTTTAAAGCAGACGTGGGAATATATTCTTACAAGATTTATAAAAGTAGATCACAGCTTACAGCTAAGCAGTGATTCATTTATAGACCTGGATTCGAAAGTATACTCACTTTGTCAGTAAATGACTTTGAGAAATCCACAGTAAGTGAGCTGTGTAACATTAATATCTGTACTATATCCTGAAATAACATACTATAGGGTGCTAGGCTTATCACTCATTAGTATTTTAAATTTGCATTTAAAACAAAGAAGAAAGCTACACTTTCCCACCGCCCCACTCCCCCCTAAGAAATTATTCCTTGTAGCAGCAAGAAAAGTCAGTAGGAATTCAGTACTATTCAAACAGTTCTGAAGGTTAACTCCAAGGGAAAAACATAGATGGCTGGGCTTTTTACTGTTCCTGTATGCTTTATAAAAGTGATTATGTTGGTTGTTGTTTTTTTTTTTCTTTCTTTTTTTTTTTTTTTTTCTGGATTCTTACTTTAGAAATGTATGATTTATTTTCAGTTACTTGCAGGGAAACCTGTGAAGATTGTAGACTTTCCAAAAGAGTAGGAATTAATTTGAATAGACAGAGTGAACTAAGCACATTACTTTTTTATTTTGATTTGTTTTGTTTTCCTGTGATGTAAGCTGAATCAAGTGGCTCTTGGCCTTGTTGAATTTGCAGTATTTATCCACTGTACTTTATGGAATAAATATACTTCAGATTAGGTAGAAGTCTTGCCAAAAGGAAAAAAAATCCTGTTCACATTCATTGCTATGTAATACTATTCAAAACTGAATAAGATTAGGAGATGTGGGACATATTTCATGCAAGAGCTGATCATAATACATTAGTGTCTGGTGATACTCATCAACATGAATCATGCATCACTTTAATTCTTGAGAAGCATAGAGAAACTGTGCATTAAAGTATTTGATATATTGTTCCTACAAAAATATATAATAATAATAAAGGCATCATAACATATAGCACTCCTATTTTTTATTGTTTTTAACTTTTCTTTCTCTCTTTGCTACCACTTAAAAATTAAAAAGAATGAAATGAAATAGTGAATACGTTACATGTATCCTGAAGTTCTAAATATACTCATTCATTTGTTGCCTTCACATCGCTTTCTACATCCAAAAATTGATAGGAGGCTTTAACTACACTTGTTAATAACAACATTCTAAGGTATGCGTCCTGTAGAAAAAAACATTATTTTTCATGTATTTCCAAGAGATTTTCACTGTAATCTTGGTCCTTTCCTCAAAAACTCATACACTGACAATGAGGAATTGTCTTGAAAAATTCTCTGTTAAAGGAAATATTGAACAACATCATTAAGAAAGTCAACTCTACTTGTTATGTACTATATTAATTGATTTAGGATGTTAATTTTTTTAATCCAAATGTCTGTCTGTCAAAAGGATCTTGATATAATCAGGGTTAAAGCAAAAAAACAGAAATAATAGCTTTCTAAACGTATATTTATTTGAATGTATTTTTGCAAATGACAGTGTTGCAAGCACATGAAAAAAGTACTTGTATTTACATGACTGTTATACCTAGTTTGTACATAGGTATAATCTCTAAGAACAAATGTAATCATTCACAAATAAGGGCCTATACAGAATATATACGTATTTTAACTATCAAGATATTTTGGAATTTTGAAATCAGTGTTAGTTTTTTTCATTCTTGCTAGACTGTACTTAAAAAATTAGCATAATACCTATCTAAGTTCATCTGCAGTTTCTGATGGGTAGACTTTGGTTAGATTCAGTAATATTCTAATATTTCTTTTCATAGAGAGAAACGATTTATTATGCAAGCAGACTAATTACTGACAAGAAAATTACTTTGAAGGAAGAGAATATTCAGTGAATATAAAGATATCAGCAATTAGACCATGCTGTTGCTGTCCACAGTTAAGTTCTAGTCTTTGCAAGATATTTTGGTATCTGTGGAGATGGGAGACTTTGTATACATGTAAGGTAAAAGTCTTAACCTGAATCTGAAAATGGTTACTATCTCTGTGGATTTTGTCTACGCCTTGGAACAGCACAGTGGCTTTGGCATCTTTCATGGTGAGTCTGAAGAAGAATCTACTTCAACAAAGAGCATTTTAATAAAGAAAGAGTGCAAAGCAAAATAATCAAATAAAGAATTTTAGAATCATTATTTTCTTTATCAGTGACATTCTTAAGACCTATAATCAAATAGTCATACAAGCCATTACAATATTCTAAACTTAAATTTCCATGAAGCAAAAAATTATTCATCTCTTAAAGTGATGCAGAAGATTTATGACCACAGTCTAAAGAAATACGAAAAATTAAAAACTGTCTCATCTTTTATTTTTATCTTTGGATATATTTATTGAGCTTGCTAAGCTGTTTTCTCTGTGTACAATTGCAGTTGCACAGATTTTCTTACATCACAAAATATACATAGATTTATATGAATCAAAGAGCCAAAGTGCTTCTATGATCTTTTCTCCCTTAAAAATGTGCATATTGAATAATCATGAGTGTAATTTGGCAAGCAATTTATTTTGTTAAGTCTGACCATGAAAGGCGAGAATATTTGAAGACTAAACCCAGAATATCTTCAGAGCCCTCATATCAACTATAGATTCAATGAAAAAATATTTTATTAGAAACATTAATTATGTGCATAAAGAGAGCTGTGATGCTAGCAGTTAATTAACCACAAAGGGAAATTAAAACTAATTACCTAACTGACACTTACTATATGGCACTATTTTATTAAACAAAATAAATTTTAATTTGTCATAGCTGGTACTTCAGAATTCAAAAGGAATGATCAGACACATAAATTAGGTTAAAAGCTGACAATCACAAAGGTCAGCTCTATATCAGCAACTTTTCCAATCAACTTTTTTTGTGTGTGTGTGTGTGTTAACAATTAGCAGCTAAACTAAATCACAGTAATGCATTCCATTTCTCATGAGAATGTGATTCCTCTTGCCAGTGCTTTGCCCTTCATTACACTGAACTATTATATTGAGCTGCTGCAAACAGTTTGTGAGAGTTAACAAAGTTAGATGAAAATTAAGGCATTTCAAAAGTTCAGTGCTTGTCGTATTTTTCTCTGAGTTGGAATGTACTCATTACATCACAACGAGTAAATAGAGAGGGAGATTTGACAGGTGAAAAAAAAAAAAAAGGTAGAAAGATAATGCTAGAAAATGTACCTTAGCATAAGGAAGAGTTTGAAAGTGCTCCAGGAAGGTGTACATTGCAACAAAAATCAGGAAGAGATTATCTATTCTGCCCTGGTCATGCCTCACCTGGAGTACTGTATCCAGTTCTAGACTCCCCAGTACAAAAAAGACAATGATCTTCATAAGAGAGTCCAGTGGGCGGCCACAAAATTGATGACCCAGAGCATTTATCTGTGTGGAAAGTCAGAGCAAACTGGGTATGTTCAGTCTTGAGAAAAGAAGACTGAGAGGGGATTTGATTAATGTTTATAAATATCTTAAGTGTGGTAGACTATAAACATGGCCAACCTCTTTTCAGTGATCTGTTGGGACAGGATAAGGGGAAACGGCCATAAACTGGAGCACAGGAAGTTCTGCATCAATGTGCAAAGGAACTTCTTCACGGTGAGTGTGATGGAGCACTGAAAAAGCCTGCCCACAGAGATTTTGGTTTCTCCTTCTCTGAAGATATTCAAGACCTGCCTGAAAGCATACCTGTGCATCCTGTTGTAGAGAGCCTGCTTTGCAGGGGTGTGGAGCTTGGTCTCTGGAGGTCCCTTCCAACCCCTACAATTCTATGATTCTCTGATTTTGTGACCCAAAGGGATGAAGTACCAAAATGCAGCTGCAGATAACATCTCCGTGGTCCATCATCTCCAGCATTATGAAACTTTTTAGAAACCAACGATGTTGGTTTCTCTCACCTCCGTGCCTGGGAAGATCATGGAACAGATCCTCCTGGACAACATGCTCGGTCACATAAAGAATGAGCATGTGATCCGAGACAGCCAGCACGGCTTCACCAAAGGAAGGTCATGCCTAACTAATCTTGTGGCCTTCTATGATGGAGTGACGGCATTGGTGGACGAAGGGAAGGCGACCGATGTCATTTACCTGGACCTGAGCAAGGCCTTTGACATGGTCCCCCACCACATCCTCGTCTCCAAATTGGAGGGAAGTGGATTTGATGGGTGGACGACCCGATGGATAAGCAATTGGTTGAAAGGCCGCAGACAGAGGGTGGTGGTCAATGGCTCTATGTCCAGGTGGAGGCCGGTAACAAGTGGTGTCCCCCAAGGGTCTGTCTTGGGACCGGTGCTCTTTAACATCTTTATTAATGACATCGATGAGGGAATTGAGTGCACCCTCAGCAAGTTTGCTGACGACAACAGCTGAGTGGTGCGGTTGATACGGTGGAAGGAAGGGATGCCATTCAGAGGGACCTCGACAGGCTGGAGGGCTGGGCTCGGGTGAACCTGATGAGGTTCAACACGGCAAAGTGCAAGGTTTTGCATTTGGGCCGGAAGAACCCCAGGCACCTGTACAGGCTGGGAGGAGTGGTCCTTGAGAGCAGCTCAGCAGAGAAGGACCTGGGGGTCCTGATGGACGAGAGACTGAATATGAGCCAGCAGTGCGCTCTGGCAGCTCGAAAGGCAAATGGGATCCTGGGCTCCATCAGGAGAGGGGTGGCCAGCAGGGACAGGGAGGTGATTGTCCCTCTCTACTCGGCTCTTGTGAGGCCCCACCTGGAGTACTGTGTCCAGGTGTGGAGCCCTCAGTACAAGAAAGACATAGAGATTTTGGAAAGGGTCCAGAGGAGGGCGACTAAGATGATCAGGGGGCTGGAGCACCTCCCCTATGAGGACAGGCTGAGGGAGTTGGGCTTGTTCAGCCTGGAGAAGAGAAGGCTGCGGGGTGACCTCATTGCAGCCTATCAATACCTGAAGGGAACCTACACCCAGGAGGGGAGTAAACTCTTCAAAAGGGCTGACAACAGCAGGACTAGGGGAAATGGTTTTAAGTTGAAGGAGGGAAGATTTAGGTTAGATGTTAGGGGGAAGTTCTTTACTAGGAGAGTGGTTAGGCCCTGGAACAGGCTGCCCAGGGAGGTTGTGGATGCCCCGTCCTTGGACGTGTTTAAGGCCAGGTTGGACGGGGTCCTGGGCAACCTGATCTGAATGTGGATGTTTGGTGGCCCTGCTAGGCAGGGGGGTTGGAACTACATGATCCTTGAGGTCCCTTCCAACCCGGGTGATTCTATGATGTGGTGGTGTAAATATATATCTTGAATTCCAGAACAAAGTTATCATCAGAGCTAAAGATTCTCTCTTACAATTTGAGATAACATAAATGTTTCTTGGCTCCGTTAAAGTTACCATATGCTTTAAGGTCTAGAAGCACCATTGAATTTAAAGAAGATCATTACAGCTCTGACTTCATATCATAAATGGGATTTCAGCTCACACAAGGAATGTAAATTTTATATGCTTATTTAAATAAAGATTTATCTCCCCTCAACAAGAGCCATTCTACATACCTCTTTGGTATGACTGCAAATGTCCTCTGTCAGTGTGCTAGTAAATATTACAAGCTTTGCAGGTTGCATTCCTACAAATCACCAAAAACTCATGACATTCGCAAAACTCAACTGCTGCACATACCAGATGGATCTACTGTTTGGTGAGCTTGAAGGAATTCTCAAGAAAAACTAGTAAATGGAGGTCTGTAAATATGACCTTGAGAACCACACAGAAGTTAATAATACAGACAGATTAGGTCTATAACGTAAGCCTCTTATAGTTAAGCCTCGTGCCGACTGTAAAATAAAAAAAAAAAAACATGAGTCTCTTTTCCAAGTTTATGAATGTTTCTAACACAGGGGGAATTGAAATTTAGAAGATTACTTAGGAACCCATCCAGGTAGTGCTTGGCTAATGCTCTTTGTTTCACTTCTTTTAAAACTCATAATTTTATACAAATATTTAGACAAAGAATTGCAAGAATAGATTGCAAGAGCAAAAGGATCAGGTTAGTTTGCTTTGCTTTTTCTTTTTCATCTACAAAATAGGGAATTAAGGCTGGATACAGTAACGTAAATGACAATATGCAGCACTTTGCATTCCAGAACTTTCAAGTTTTGATAATTTATATACATCTTTTGTAGGCAGATTCTTCTTTTCAACAAAATAAATTGCTAGAAACACAGAATATATCCATTGAAATTTTTAATAAGTCATACTTCGTAGAATAAGGCTTAACTGAGTAAAACAAAACAGCGTACATAAAATATTGCAACTGGGATTTGGATAGAAAATATTTTTTTTTTAGTATTAACAAGCTGACTGTTTTCTTACACATTTATTGTGTAAAAAGATAGAACAGAAAGCAGTGCTGACGAGTACCAATAATATTTTCTTTGTGGTTAATGTTGTTTTGTTATTACAGAAAATAAACTATATTTTAATTACAAAGTTTCAGTTAAGATTCTAGAAACATTAGGATTTTGTGTTTATATGCTTTATTTAAAATACTTTAAAAATATATCTAATCTATGTGAAATAATACTAGTACTGGAACTTATTCATTTATTTTGAAATTACAGATTTCATTTTGTTTCTTCTCATTTTCATTGTCATTGTGCATTATTATTTTTTTTTTTTTTACCATCTATGTTATTTTACCATAATAATAAATTACACAAAAAAGTAATATAAAAATACAGACATACGAATTAGTGATGAAGAATATTGTCTCAGTCTTCATTTACAGACAGAAAAGTTAGATATTGCTGACAACATGGATGAAGTTAAGACTACATTCATTTAGATGTCAAAATACTGTCTGTGTATGCATGTGTGTGAGCCTGTACATGCATGCACTTGCTCTGCTGCACAGGACAAAGACTGATGGGTATCTAACTCTTCAACATACCCCATGGCAGGTACAGTACAAAATGAAAATACAGAGGGTGGAACATTCTAGAAACAGCTGATACAATGCTTCTCTGAGATGTTTTCCAAAAATCTTAGTATAGTAGAAATCTGTATGCCTTAGCAAAAGTATGTATTTCTATTTTGGAAATAGTTTGCCCGAACTATAGAAACAATCTAAAGCAATACTTTCTAAAGTATTTCAAATATCCTTCCAGAGGCTGATAATTAAGCACAAATGACAATTTTAAATTTCTATTACTTTTTTTCTCTTACTAGATCCTGCATACACAGAGGAGAAGAACATCTGTATAAGTTTCTACACAAAAATATGGCTATATTACTGTTAAATTAACTTCAGGAACCATAGGGATACTTAAAGAATCTAGCTCTTGCCACAAGAATAAAGAAGTCTAATACCTCACTACTTTATTGCATTGTATTGTACTGTGTAGTGGGTTTTTTTTACCTTAGGATCCTATAAACCTGAGATCATGCTTCCCTGAGTCAAACAAACGAACAGAAAGAAAAAAACAACACACCAAGATACTTATGCTGCATGTGATAATTTCATTCTATTGTGCTGTCATAGTTTGATTTTTTGTTATCAGTAGTCTACATCATAATGCCGTGTCGTGCATTGGGAATTAAATAATTAATGCACCTGTTCTGTGTATTGTTAGTATTTCCAGGTACCTGGAACTACAAATTCCAGAAGACTTCACAGTTTCATTTCTGTTTTCTGTTTAGAGGGAAAAATGAAGGTGCTTGCAAGTCATAAGACTGCCCCTTCTTTTATTGCTCATCTCTGCTATCTGTGCTCCCTAGCCATCTTGCCTTCAGCATTTGAGTAAGGCTGTTGGTTTTGAACACTCTCTCCCTCATTATACTTGATTTATTATCTTCAAATCCAACTGTATTTTATTATATTATATTATTTCGGGTTCCACTATTACATTTAGTAAATTAGTTTTCTCCCTTAGCTTTTTGTCATTGTTTTGCTTTTAGGCCCATGTCTCCACCTTTTTCCTACCCCAACTCCGTCTGTCTCGGGACAGGGATCCATGGGTACCTCTTCTCCATTAATGACGGAACTGGGCCAAACCGGTCCACAAACCTTTGATGTATGTACACAGTAACACTGTGTTTCTTGCACATTGCCAGGTTTTATAGGTAACTGGTACTATTTATGCCAACAAAGAGAGCACTGTACAATAATTTTGAAGTCTTTATTTCTTGAGTCTTCTTCATTCTATAGGATGCTGTGCTATGAAGCAGGTAACAATTTTGTTATTCATGAAAACAGCCTGTTACAAAATGGTAAGATCACACTAAATGTACTGATTGATTTCTAGTCTATGACAGTTTTCTATGTGAGATGTAGTCCTTCTTGTTCATAATAGAAAATCACAACCTTTCTTCAATTTGGAAAGCAGAAAATAACTTGCCAGTTTGATTATCCATTCCTATGAAACAATGTTTGAACAGTTATAATCCTTCTAGAGAGTCAGCTATGCTTGTTTTCCTATAAAGTGATACCTGTTTTCTGTATAAAATCACAGGCAAGCATGGTAATTCAATGCCTATCAGCTTGACAGTTTGTTTAGACAGTGGAAGATCGGTTTTCAAAGTTATTGAAATGTATACTGTTTCCTTCTATCACTTTGTATAAAGATAGAGACCAAAAGAGAATTCTGAAGACCAATACATTACATCTCACACTCTGACAAGAGAATTACTAAAACAAAGTGGATTTTTGCTGCTGTTCCAAATGTCTTTCCTTCAGAACTGTAAAATATATCTACCAGATGATGTTATTGGTACTGGATTACAGAATCTTTTTCAAAATAAATAGTTTATAAAAACAAACACTTCTAACTCTAGATTTTATTTATTTGTACATGCATACATGCTCTATTTTGATTTTCAGTTCCTTTGGATTGAATAAGATGGTAGTATACAAAAAATATATATTATTTTTTTCATTAATTTAAGAAACGGTGTGGTATTTCCACAGACAGCACACTGTAGTTAATTAATGCAAAACATATTAATTTGTTTTTAACTTTAAATTTCTCTACATTCATACAGAATTTAGTTGCTTCATTCAAATGATTCATCTCCCTGGACCTGCTGGCCGCGTTCTTTTTAATGCACCCTGGAATGCCGTTGGCCTTTTTGGCCGCAAGGGCACACTGCTGGCTCATGGCCAACCTGTCATCCACTAGGACACTCAGGTCCCGCTCTGCAGAGCTCCTCTTCAGCACATTATCAGCTAAAAAGCTTTTCAGGAATTAATGTGATAAATAGTCTTCTGATCAGAGCTGGTATTTGGCTACATGTCTACCATCAGATACAAAATAAAGAAGAAATCTATGTAACATAATCAGGGATAATTATAATTGTTTTATTAAGACGGAAAACAGATATTATTTATTGCAGTAAGGATCATGTAATTTTACTTCTAGCAGGAAATAAATTTATTTGTTGAACACTATCCAAGCCAAAAAAGAAAGTTCTCTTTTTTATCTCCAAATGAAAACTAATGGGATATTATAAATTTCTTATAAATAATGAATATTATTTCTTTTATTGACAATCTCATTCCCCAGAAAAGGTTGAGTTGTTTTAATTTAAGTTGATCAGTTAGAGAAATGAAAGACAACAACAAATCCTTAATTTATGTGGTGGGTTTGGATTTTTTGTTTGTTCCTTTTTTTTTTTTTTTTTTAGGATTTCAACATATTAGGAAACTAATTGTAAAACTAATGAATGAAGATACATAGACTGGAATATAGAGGATGCTTTACTTTCACTTCTGAAATGAACGGTTCAGAATTCTGAAAAATATAATAAAAACAGAAGAAAAAAAAAGAATGATTCAGCTATTAAAATCATTAACATGATATAATTAATAATTACACTGAAGAGAAAAAAGACATAAGAAGAGCGGTAAGGCTGAGCTAGAATTGTTTCTGAAAATTAACCTTAAAAGTAAAAGTATCCTCTACTCAGATACATGTAACACGTGAGTGCAAGGGCATTCCACATCTAATTCTAGTCATTTTAAAGGTACAGTTCTTTAAAAAATATTACAATTTCCATGAAAAAAAAAAAAAAAAATTGAAGTGAAAAACTTTTGAATGTATATTGGATGAGTTTAGTCTTGTGCCTTTGAGTTGCCTATCAAATTCACTGCCGTTAAGCTAATAATGTATTGATTATTGTAATTTAAACAAGACTTTTAGTTTGACAGCTCTTGAGTATTTCATTAAAAAGGAACAGGGAAGTGCAGACAAGTAATTTACAAATGAAGAGTTCTAATTTCTAATTTCTAAGCTTTCTGTTCTAATATCATAGCCAATCAAATTCTAAGGAAAGAACCACAAGAGAGACCACAAAAATGATCCCTGGAATGATCACCTCTCCTCAAGAACAGGCTGAGAGAGCTCAGACTGTTCATCCTGGAGAAGAGAAGGCCATCAGTTCTGATAGCAACCATTTAGTATTTAAAAGGGAGATACAGGAAAGAAGGGGAAAGACTCTTTAGCAGGATCTGTGCCAATAGAACAAGGGAGAAATGGCTTCAAGCTCAGGGAGGGTAGATTTAGTTTAGATATAAGGAAAAGATATTTTACAGTGAGGGTGGTAAGGCATTGGAATAGGTTGCCTAGTGATGTGGTAGATGCCCTGTCCCTGGAGACTTTCAAGGCAAGGCTGGATAAGGCCTTGGGCAACCTGATCTATCTGTGGTGTCCCTGTTTGCTGCAGGGAAGTCGGACAAGATGGCCCTCAGATGTCCCATCCATAAGGATTCTATGATTCTGTGAACAAATTACAACGTAGAGAGGTAATCGAACTGCATGGTGAGGTAATCTAGGCATAGTCTTTCATAACTTTCAGGTGAAGGCTATTACATAATCAAGGGATTATGGAGAACCAAAAAGATATTTCCTCAGATATGTAAATAAGCACCAGCAAATAGATACAGGGAGCAGAACACTCTTGGTGATTTAAAATATTACCTGTGTGAATTACAAATTAATTAACTCCACAACAAACATAGTATTTTGTCATCCTCAAAAATGAGTTTCAATAGCCCAGAACAAATTCACAGTACACAGATGATGTAAATTGACAGGGACTGGATCTATAATATTTCTTGTGTTAGGGAAAATAAAACCAATAATGCTGAAATATTTTTAAGATACAATTCTGAATTAAGCTCTTTCCTCTTTTTACTTCATGACAAGATCTTGTTAGACATTTTTAAGCAATTAAATTTGAATAAAGTAAGATACAACAGAAATTTAAAGTTTGAAAAAATTCATTATAGCAGAAAATAAAAAGGAAAGTTGGAAGACCAGCACTGTTGATTAAAATTGACAATGAAATAAACACCATAAATATTGCAATCTTCAAATAAAGTATATATGGATACCTCTTTTGGGTTTCTCATCCTTCTGGAAAAGTCTCATTAAGAGCAAAGAATTTTCCACTTCTCTTTCTCTAAGCAACCATTGGAAAATATGTGGGAAATTATTTTGGCTGCAGGAACTCATTGCAGTCAGCAAAACTTATACCTTTCCTGAAGGAAGAGTGAAAAACTTAAGAACAGCAAAAGAAATTTCAATTTTCAGCTAATAATGCAGCCCTGAAGAAAACATACAGCTTTTGTTTTTCATCTGTACTTTTCAAATTTAGTATGTTTGAAAAACTAATGAGTAGTTATGCAATAGAAAAAGGCAGAAAGTGATTATGCAGAAATACAGATGTCTTCAGTTTGGACAGCCTACAAACTTCATTTAATTTTAATTTACTTTGTCTCCAACTACAAAATTGTTGTCCCTCAAAATTGTCTCTTTTTTCCTCACATAAAGGGAGAAAAGAGTTTTAATCTATCATTGGCATTGCCTCTGATATCAACAGAGAAATCGTGATAATGAAAAGAACTGTCCTGCACTTGATTTTTCTTTGAATTGTAATAAACTCACCTGAAATTTCTTCAAGGAAGTATGAAAATAAGATATCTGAAGAAATGTTTGCACAATAATTCATGCAAAAATAAACTGAGTTATTGAACGGGATATGGCAAAGTAATTGTCTTCACTTCATCCTTTATTATTTATATTTATTATTACTTATTTATTATAACGTCCAACATTCAATATGTCCATGCAAACATTGTGACTTCTGTGCTCTGTCAGAGTTTTCACATTTCTAAAACTCAGACAAAAATGTCAAAGGCATAGGAGCCTTGTAATTCTGCAGTTACTTTGTTCCAGTTGTAGATTTAAACTGTCAGCATAAGTCAAATTATTTAATTATCTCCTCTGAAATATACAGATTGATGCAAATATGTTAAATTTCTTCCTTGGGACCTATGTTTGAGTATTACTTCTATCTAATTCATCAATAAATATGCAAAAAATAATAATAAAATGTTATGGCTAACATTTTAGTCTAAGCCATTGAAAAATTCACTGAGATTCTTTTAAATTGAAGGGTTTGTTATTTTTTTTTTGTTTGTTTGGTTTGTTGTTTGTTTGTTTTTTTTTCCTAAAAACTGGGGAAAGTCAATTTTCTTAATTTGTGTAGAGAAGTGACCTAGTTAATCAGCACTGATTACTCTGGCTTGGCCTTTCAGTAATGTTTGTTAATCAAAGCACTTTCTAATGAACGCCAGCTCAATTCCCCTCATGTGGAGGGCAGTCTGGGAGAAGATAGGCATCTCAACCAGGATTCTTTCTCACTTGAATAAACAGAGCTCCTTTCTCACTTGGAAAATCACAGCTGAATTACTGAAAATAGAAAAGAAAAACCAAAACATTTTATCTGCATATACTTTTTATCTTCAGGCCCCCCTGGCTATCAATGTGAGGAAACATTGTTGGAATTAACATCTTTTAGTGGAATAATCATCATCATCATCATAAAGTGTTTGTCAGAAAGGAAGACAAAATGCAATTATGCAGGACTTACAATTGGACCAATAATTACTATTCAGATGTTTCAGCTGTATGGAAAATACAGGATTCTGAACTGTGACTTTTTTGTTTGAATACAGGGATTTTTCTCCCTTCTTGCTCTCTTTTTCTTTTAAACATTTATAGAACATGTCAGTCATGATGTGGCACAGCTGAATAATTGTCATAGAGTCAAATACTTGCAGATGGTTAATGGAAACAGAGAATTAAATGAACAGCAGTAAAGAAACTCTTGCAAAATTAAAGAACCCTATTGCAAATTTAAAGGGTCATTTGGTTTCATCAAAAATCAAATAATATGAATATGTTATTCTCTGCATGAAAGAGACTATGTTAAATTGTTTTGAGAGCTGAAAAATGAACAATCAATGGAGCACTAATGAAATTTGTGAAAAATCATGCACTATTGAAATATGCAGTAAATTGCCAGTTAGGGACTACAGAAAAAAAGGAGGAGGATTGAATTTTGTCACTTACTGTTTATTTATTAAAGTCTAGAATTAAAACATGGTAGACTACTACAAAAAATATAAAAATGAGTACTAGACAAAGTAGCCTTTACCTTATCAAAATCAAGTTCACTCTTTTCAAGTAATTTTTCTCTGAATTTCTTATAAAATGAAAGTAGTCCAACATTTCAGATGATATTGTATCAATGAAGTACACAATTAATTTCTATATAGACCTGAAAAGTCTTAAAAGTGCATTATCATAGTGGGTTCTCAACTGACATTTTCTATATCAACTGTCACTTTTTACAGATATATCTGATAAATCCATTACAAGAAATGAAATTACCTTTCTAGTAAAAAATATATAACGTATCAGTCACTATAAATCACTTGGAAGTGGTTATAATTTAAAGATCCTTTAGAATTGATTTTGAAATATAAAAAAATTGTATTCTTTATATCTCTTCTTTGCTCTTCAAGCTTTTATCATCATTTCCCAATCTGAAATAAACAATAATAACTATGTCCATCAATGAAAAAAAAAAAAAAAAAAAAAAAGTAATTGTATTTTTTATTCTTTTGACCTTAGGGGAAAAACAAAAAACTGCAAAAAAAATCAGATATGTCAATCAAACATCATTAATTTATATTTTGTGAGGGACCCATGCTTATGAAGGAGGACTACATCAACCGGAAAAGGAAAGTCCGTTAGGGCTTTCCTAACGAGCAATGCAGATAAGCTGGTAACAACAGACAAGGAGTAGGCTGAGGTAATCAGTGATGTTTTTGCCTCAGTCTACTCTGGTGACCATACACAGTCTTCAAGTGAATAGTTTGGAAGATGGGACCTGGCAGAGTAATATCCCTCCTGCTGTAAGCAAGTATCAGGTTTGCAATTGCCTGAGGAACCTGAACACCCATAGGTCTATGGGTCCCAGTGAGGTGCATCTCAGGGTCCTGAAGGAACTGGTTGATGTAGTTGCCAAGACACTCTTGATATTTGGAAAGTCATGGTGGTCAGGTGAAGTCCCCGGTGATTAGAAAAAAGAAAATATCGCACCCATTTTTAAGAAAGGCAGAAACATCCAGGGAACTACAGACATGTCAGCCTCACTCCTGTGACAGGTAAGATCATGGAGCAGATCTTCCTGAAAGCTATACTTGTGAGAGAGAAAGAGGCAATATGAGATAACCAGCATCGTTTCACCAAGGGCAAGTCCTGTCTGAGCAACTAGTAACTTTTAATGATGGTGTAACTGTGTCAGTGGACAAAGGAAGGGCCAATTATGCCATCTGTCTGGACTTCAGTCAGGCCTTTGACGTGGTCCCTGTTAACATCCTTCTATCCAAATAGGAACAATTTAGATTTGATGGATAAGGAACTGGTTGCAAGATTGAACTGACAGAGAGGCAGCCAATGGCTCACTGTCCAGATGGAGATCAGGGACAATTGGTGTCCTTCAAGGGTCAGTGCTGGAACCAATGCTCTTTAATGTCTTCATCAGTGACAGTGACAGTGGGATCAAGTACAACCTCAGAATTTAATGGATGACACCAGCCTGTGTGGTGTGGTCAACAAGCCCAAGGGAAGGGAGGCCATCAGAGAATCAGACAGGCTCAAGCAGTGGGCCCAGGAGAATTTCATAAATTTCAACAAAGCCAAACGCAAAATCTTGTACCCCCACTACCAATATAAGATAGGGAATGAAAGGATAGAGCACAGTCCTGCTGAAAAGGACTTGGGGATACCTGTAGACAGCAAGCTGGACATGAGCCAGCAGTGAGCCCAGAAAGCTAAAAGTATCCCTGGTGGCATAAAAAAAATGTGGTCAGCAGAGAAAGGAAGTTGGAGTCTTCAGTATAGGAGAGACAAGGACCAGTTGGAATGCATCCAGAGGAGGGTCACAAAAATGATCCAAAGAATGGAACACCTGTCTTGTGAGGGCTGGCTGAAAGAGCCAGGGATGTTCAGCTTGGAGAAGAGAAAGCTCTGGGGACACCTGACAGCAGAGTAGCCTTCCAGTATCTAGAGAGGAATTGTAAGGAGTAAAGGGACAGATTATTTAGCAAGGTTTGTTGTGGTAGGACAAGGAGAATTGATTTTGATCTAAAAGAGGGGAAATTTATGTTGGATATAAGAAAAATAGTTTTTACAATAAAGGTAGTGAAGAACTGAAACAGACTGCCCAAAGAGGTGGTGTATACCCCCATCCCTGGAGACATTCAAGGACAGGCTGTACCAGGCACTGAGCAAACTAGTCTAGTTTTAGGTGTTCCTTTGCAGGGGTGTTGGACTAGACTACAATGATCCTATAATTGTATGATTTTCCTGTAGTAACAAGTTAAAAGATAAATTAAAACTATTCAACAAACCACAGAAACATCAACTTCTTCAGAAAAACTTAGAAAAGAACAAAACTTAATAACTGCTTTTCGTATGACTTTTTATTATTTTTATTATTTATTATTTATTTTTTGATTAATGATAGCTGATTTTATCTTGTGTTAATCAGAAAATAAAAGCAATTTCAAACTTTTATGCTTCTTTCATTTACACATGCTCCTGAGAAAAGAACATATACATCTATGATATTTGGTTTGCTATAATTCCTGCAAGGTCAATTAGTTTTTTATTAAACTGATGCAGAGATGAAAATATTAATTTTGTTTTCCCAGCCTAATAGATACAAATACATCTATGATTTTATTTTTTACTATAATTCCTACAAAGCCTGTGAGTTTTTTACTAAACTGATGCTAAGATGAAAATATTAATCTTATTTCCCCAGTGTAAGAGGTACAAAATGTCTTCTCTTACATCTTCTTGGATACCTATTTTATGTTACATATCTAACCGAGCTTAAAGTGGAAGTTCCTTTCCTTTTCTAACAACACAAATAGTTTCAAATACAAAATTGCTAAGGAATGATGAATGCTTCATTGTAAATATGTTAAAAATAAGCATTTTGCCTTTCTGGATTTTACTTAAAGATTTAATGCCATTTTCTAAATAGCACTGGCTTAAATATGGAAGCATTTGTGTATTATTCACCAGAATTGTTCATGTTACTCAATTTTTGAATGACAGATACACAGTACATGCCATGAGAAATCAATCTTTCACAGCAAATAAGTGTGGCAGAATAATCCATACAATGGATAGTAGGCTTATTTTGACCTATTATTCTTCATGAAAATATTTTTAAATGCTATTTCTAGGTATGTGACTGCCATTTTTAAAATGTGGTATATTTTTTATTCTTTTAATGGAGCTGAACTTTTTTCCTCATAACTAACCTACTTCCTCATAGCTAACCTTGTGCGATTCTACAGTTACACTTAACAAAAAATATATATTCATTCTGTCAAAACAAACATTTCCATTTCATGCAAGAAACGTGAAAATGGCTTTTGTCCAACATGTTTTACTTCACAAAGAAAACTTCAATAGTTTCATTTGAATCCTGCGTCTCTTTTGCAACATCTGATGGATAAAAGGGAAAAGACATTCTTGCTTAAACATTGAAATATCAAATGATATTCCAGACACTTCAAAATCTTTTATTTCCTCTTTTGCTTTCCTGGGAAATGAAGTATCCCAAAAGGCTGGAAATATTCAGAATAGGAAAGGAAGATTAATTTAGGGGAGATGTTCCTGGCTTCATGCTAATTTTAAACCAATACCACCATGCAATATGCCTGCAGGTTGAAACCTGTGTTCATTGTGAAAGCAACTGGAGAAAAGAAACATGCGGCTTTTGTAGCATGCTGTCTCTTTTTTCTACGAAAGACCAGATCAACACACAGCTTTCAAACTCTGTAGGAAGCTAGGTGACAGTGGTGAGCTGTACTAAGCTGGACAGTTTTGCCTTTATTAAGAAGTTCTTGCGTAGTAAAACCCCATCGCCAAGAGAAGTAGAAACTTGGAAATGATGGGAAAACATCTGAAGATGATAGAATTTGCAGGACCTTCATCTGAGAACAAAGATAAAATTTTACCTTATGTGAAAAATGGAAGGGAAAACAGCAACTGAAGACTGAATTGGAAAGGAATTGTTTGTTTGAGAATTTGCCAAAATAATGCAGCAGGTAGCAGTCATGAAACTGTCTGTGATTCTGACCAAGATGTTGGTCTATTTCCTTCATGAAAAGCTGATCAATATTTCAACAATAATGGTGTTGGTAGAAGTGTGCTAGTGATTATCACTTCCATGATATTCTCCTACGACATCCTTATCTCCCACAGCATCCTTATCTCCCACAACATCCTTATAACAAAGCTGAGGAAGTGTGGGATAGATGAATGGACAGTGAGGTGGGTTGAGAACTGGCTGACTGGCAGAGCACAGAGGGTTGTAACTGGTGGTGCAGAGTCCATTTGAAGACCTGTAACCAGTGGTGTTCCTTGGGGGTCTGTGCTGCGTCCGGTCTTGTTCAACATCTTCATCCATGACCCTGGAGAGGGGATAGTGGCCACCCTCAGCAAGTTTGCCGATGATACGAAGTTGGGAGGATTGGCTGACATGCCTGAAGGCTGTGCTGCCATTCAGCGAGACCTGGACAGGCTGGAGAGCTGGGCAGTAAGAAACTGGATGAGGTTCAACAAAAGCAACTGTAGAGTCTTGCATCTGGGGAGGAATAATTACATGCACCAGTACAGGTTGGGGGATGACCTGCTGGAGAGGAGCACTGCAGAGAGGGACCTGAGTGTCCTGGTAGACGACAGGTTGGCCATGAGCCAGCAGTGTGCCCTTGTGGCCAAAAAGGCCAATGGCTTACTGGGGTGCATTAAAAAGAGCGTGGCCATCAGGTCAAGGGAGGTGATCCTCCCCCTCTACTCTGCCCTGGTAAGGCCTCATCTGGAGTACTGCGTCCAGTTCTGGCCTCCCCAGTATAAAAAAGACAGAGACCTCTTGGAAAGAGTCCAGTGGAGGGCCACAGAGATGGTGAAGGGCCTGGAGCATCTCTCCTATGAAGAAAGGCTAAGTGAACTCGGTCTGTCTAGCCTTGAGAAAAGAAGAGTGAAAGGGGATCTAATCCAGGTTTATCAATATCTGAGGTGTGGGGGGCCGTAGTGGTGAGGCCAGTCTCTTTTCAGCAGTGTGTGGACACAGGACAAGGGGAAAAAGAAGAAACTGGAAACTGGAGGAAGTTCCACACAAATGTGTGCAAGAACTTCTTTATGGTGACGGTGATGGAGCACTGGAACAGGCTGCTCAGGGAGGTTGTGGAATCTCCTTCTCTGGAGATATTCAAGATCCACCTGGACACCTACTTGTGCGACCTTATGTAGGGAACCTGCTTTGGCAGGGGGGCTGGACTTGATGATCTCAGAGGTCCCTTCCAACCCCTACGATTCTGTGATTCTGTGATTCCCATATCATGTGCAACCATGTACCTTCCAATAATGGAGGCAAAAGGAAAATATCCTGAAAAGTCTCTTGCAATGTATGCATGTGCCTTCATGTTCAAATATTGTACTGAAGAAAACAGGCGCCAGTAGTTATAAAACATATTAATAGGCACTTTGGTTTGATATCTCTTTTACAGCATTTCTCTTAATACAGTTGCAGATCAGTTTAATCAGCTCAAGTACTGACTATCCAGTTCTAAAATAAAGATAGCTGAATGAATCACTGTGCTACAAAGTGCACTAGAGAAATATTATTTTTCTAAATTTCACCATAAAATTTTACTGTGTGGGGAGCTGTTGTATTCTGTTGTAACATCCTTAAAATCTTTAGGCCATGGGATACACAATCATCTTTGCTGTAATTAAAAACAGAACCAACACTTTATGTGCTCAAGCACTTGATGATTAATTAAAGGTTACAAAATCTGCTATGAGAGGACCCAAATGATTTCTAGGATTCTTTTTATCTTTGCTATAACATTGCCATCTCAGGCAAGATAGTGGAAGTTTTACAGGAATGTAAAAACAGTACCAGGCAGTGAAGGAAGGATAGTATTCTATTAATTTGAAGCTTTCTAGAAAATTCAGATAAACATACTGCAGTTAATCAGAGCTTACAATTTTCTCAAATTAAGGCTAATGTTCTGACATATCTGAAAAATGACTGAGATATTAGTAATCGTGAGAACAGTTAGAAAAAAAAAAAACTTTCTTTACTGCTACAAGAAACTTCATACATGAATTCCCTAATGATTAACATGCAATGATTCTCTTCATGGCAGTAGATAGTTTGAAATTTGCCATATATTTGGATAAATTTATTGTGGAATACTATTTAAACCTGCTACTAGCGACTTCTGCTCTAAGTGGGATGCCATCAAGGATGAGGACAAGAGAGTTACTTTGTTTAAACATAACTATTATTGTTAGTCTCCATAAGACATCTGCCTTTTACAACCTGCTATATGGGTGACTTACTGAATTGCATTTGTGAATTACTTCCTGTTCCTCTGAATCAATTAACACTTCAGCAATTGCTGAGATCGTCTCTGGAGGGAATTTGGGTTGCTTTTTGGCCTTCTGGCTTTGCACAGACTGTGTAGGTACATAGCACTGCCTATGAGTTGCCAAATTTCTTGCTATTTTCTGCTTATAGTAATGGCTTACTTTGGGACATCTTGTGACAGAATCACGGTTCCAATTATTTTGATAATAACAAATTTCATGATTGACTAGAACTTCAATAGCCTGAGGCATTTCTAGCTAGGAGTGAAAATTAACTAAATCTATCACTACACGGTGTGTCATTAAAACATCATTTCCTGTCATTGTCTACCCAACAGTAGGATCAGCAAGACATTTTTCAAACATTTTTAATAGCCTATCACCCCACTGCTCCCAGTTGATATTCCAGGATTTTCACTACACATACATGGTTAATTTTTTCCAGAAAATCCATTAAGTACTTTCTACCTACTACTTTTACATTGTATATGCCTGCATTTCTTCAGACTAATTTCACTCAATAAATTTGATTATATTAGTCTTGAAGGACATCTAGATGAGTTGCCACATTATTCATCCAGTGTTAAATGTAAGAATTTGTGGAAAATGAAAAGTTTAAAATTCCACATGTTCAGTTTATCTTAGACAAAGTATTAGTCAGAAGTACAGACTGGAAAATCACATTTTGTAACAAAATTTCTCTGATATAATAATAAAAAATAGCTTCAAAGGCCTATTCAGTCATGCAGTTTTTTTTTCACTTAATTTACTCTTTTATGCTTACTATTACTAGTGCTGTTCATTTAGTCACACTAACAAGGTATAGCAAATTTGTGAACCATATTTTCAGTCACAGTGATGATTCAGATTTATGTTGTTTTATATACTACTCTCATAGTAATTTTACAAAATGAGGCTGAAAATGTCTTATAGCTACTTTGATGTTATCATTTCAAATTGAGAAAATAATAAACTTACTTGTAGGGAAACAACAGTATATTCACTATGATCTATTTGGAAGTCAGTTCAATTTTTAATTATAATTTTGTCTGCCAAAGTATGAGGCAATGTATCTATTTCTAAATACATTCTCTGTCAAAGTCCATAGGAAATACAGATTCCGTAGCAGCTTTCTAGTGAAGAGAATTTATAATGAATTGTAATTCTTAATTCTCCAAATTGAGCTTCCGTTACTAACATTCAGGTTTATGATGCCCCAAAATTGCCACTGTTAACTGTACATCACTACATGGGCTTTCTTTCTTGAATATGACATAGTCACAAAATCATAGAAACACTGAGACTTCTAGAAATCATCTGGTTCATCTCCACTCCTCAAACTCTGCCACTTGCTCAAGCTGAGTCCAGGACCATGTCCAGGCAGCTTTTGTAAGTCTCCAAGGAAAGAGACTCAACAGCACCTCTGGGCAATCTGTTCCATTAGTTAATCACTGGGTGCACATTAAAGAACTGTTTCCTGAAATACAGAGGGAACTTCTCTTATTCCATTTTCTGTCCATTGGCCCTGTCACTGAATTCTTCTGAAAGACTGGTAATTTAAAATGTCTCCCCTGAACTTTCTATTCCCCAAACTGGTCAGTTCTTTCTGTCTCACTCTTGGGCAGATGTTCTAGTCCCTTAATCATCTTTGGGGCCTTTTGAAGACCAGAACTAGATCCAGAACTGTAAGTGTGGACTTGTCAATGAGGGGAAGCATCTCTTCCCTCTACCTGCTGGCAACAATAAAAATAAATAAATATGCAGACACATTTAGAGGCTCAAACACAGCATACTGAGAAGTAAAACCTTAAGGAACTTCTACCTGAATAAATGTAATCATCTTTATATTCACAGTGGTTTGGAGGGAGCTCAGATAATTCTATTTCTGTGATGCCTATATATCCCTGTTATCTCTTAGTGGACACCTCTGTCCTTCATTCAACCTGACTCTTAATTTCATTAACAAGTTATACAGAATTTGCCACAGACTCCAGCCTCATCTAAATGGCATGTTGAGCTTTTGAACTTCAGCCCTGAAATAAACATTAATTATATATAAGTGGATATCTAAACTCTGTCAGAGACAATAAGTTGTACAAAATTATACAGGTAAATGCAATCAGAACTGATAGTTATGAACGAAAGAGAATAGAGGACCTCCAAAATAGTCTTTGATGTTAGGGTTAAAATTATTGTTTTTGTTTCTGCTGAGAGAGTGTTTATAATACAACGATAATTTGGTTGTTGCTGAAATATAGATGCAAACCCAAGGCTGGGCTAGTCCATTTGTTGGGGAAGAGCCTCTGCCATTATGGTGCAACGTCAGAGGACAAGGGAGAGCCAGGACACCTGGTCTGAATTGGGAAATTGTTAATACAAACTATGTGACATCATTCAGAAAGTTATAAATCTGTGGCAGTTGGCTAGAGGCTGGCTGCTGCTTAGAGACATTAGTCAGCAGGTGGTGAGATGGTGTATCACTAGCAGGGTGTTGGTCAGTGAACAGCTGTATTATTAGCTGGGCATCACTTGATGAGTGGTGAGTAGTTGTGTTCTGGAGATACGGTTATCATCATTTTTTTTTTCTTTTCATTTTTTGCCTTGGAAATAGATTTTGTCTCAACCCACGAATTCTGATACCAGTGTCTCAAAAGGAAGCACTCTTCAGCTCAAGAGAGGCAATATAGTGCATATATACTATGTGACACCTATGATTTTACATACATGGCCATGGAGATGACATGATGAAGTGGGATGGAAAACAACCCTAGACACACAACTTTGAGTGCTGCAAGGGAAAAACAATTTTAAAAGGGTATACTTGCAGGAAAATGGCCACTCTGGTTTCCAGTGTGCAGTCTCCAGATAGAGAAGATGGTCTGATCTTATATTTGAAGCTGATAACAAGTCTTTTGGTTTGTGTTCATTAGCAGTAAGTGAGGAATTCAATATCCACACCATAAGTGATCCTGTTTCCAGCCAGGTGGAGGAAAAGGACAGTTGGATTTATTGAATTTTCTGGATTCAATGTTTTAGCATATCAGAAATGTGGGAGAATAAGGTTCTAGTGGGCACTGGTGCACAGTGTACCCTAATATCATCAAGTTATAAAGTGAAAGAGCACATCTGTATTATTGTAGTGACAGGGGCACATTTCAAAGGCTAACTGTGTTGGTGGCCTGTTGTCATAGGCACCTACGAAGAATCAGAATGTTAAGTGTCAGGAGTAGGCGTAAGTACGATATCGAGATGTGATGCGTTAGGATCTCCCCTGCTCTATTACATAAGTCATGACATTGGCTTGTGGGCACAGATGATACACAAGGGTATATAAGCTACTGTTTCATTCTCAAGAAATGCCTTTTGCCTCACACCATATTGGTGTCTGCATGGTGAGACGGCCGGGCCATAGCAGGGACAGTGTGAGCCCTGAGCAGACTGCAGGAACGTGAAGGAACATGGAAAACTACAGCAACAGTGGCCAAGGTGAGCCTAGCTTGGAAGATGTGGTAAGAGTATCCTACTGTGGCTAATCCAGAGGCTTTGTGCATCCTTGGTGAAATTTACCTCAGGACTTCAAGGACCAAAATATGTATTATGGGCTTTTGGTATAGTTACCTTGGAGGTAGAGGATATTAAACTGCTGTCTACCTTGCCTGATCTCTCAGAAGACCATTTTGTTATGGTGTGGCTAAGAGTAGAAGAACAGGAGGTGGCAATTGTTATTACAACAGTGAACAAACTTGGTGTGGTAATATCACACCAACTGAGACTCCCTGATCCCCATCCATAAGATGATTTTTCAGCTGGAGAGCCAAAGGGTAATCGTCATTCACCCATTAGTAGTCCCATATTTCCACTGCAAAACACCAATGGAAAGTGGAGGCTAACAGTGGACTATCATGTCCTGACCAAAGTTGTGCCAATTCTGAGTGTTTCTATGCCTAACATGTAAGGATTTCACTATGAATTGGAGTTAAAGACAGCCAAGTCTCTGCCACAACTGATATCATCAATGTGTTTCTCTCAATCCCTCACAACAGTTTACTTTCACTTGAAGGACTATACAGTATTCCTGGAACTGACTGCTCCAGGGGTGGAAATACAGCCCTACCACTTGCCATGTGCTGACCCAGATTGTACTGGAGCAGACAAAATTTCCTGAAAGACTGTAATACATTGATAATGACATCACGTCAACACAGCAGATGAAGTTTTTAAGAAACTAAAGAAATTTATGCAAATCTTTCTGAAAGCTGATTTTGTCATAAAGCAAAGTAAGGTCAAAGGACCTGCACCAGGATATCCAGCTGTTGGTAATAAAATGGGAAGATGGACATTATATTGACAAAATAACTGCAGTGTCTCCATTAACTAAGAAAAATGAAATGTGAGCTTTCTTAGCTGTTGTGGGTTTCTTGAGAACACATATTATGGATTATCTGATTGTAAACCCTCTCTATCAAATGACCTGGGGGAAAAATGATTTCATGTGGGGCCCTGAAGAAAACAAGCCTTTGAACAAATTCAATAGGAGATTGTTACCCTTGGGCCAGTCCTGGCAGAATGAAATGTAAAAAATGTGCTCTACATTGTAGCTGGGAAGAATGTTCCCTCTTGGAGCCTCTGGCAGAAAGAGTAGACACAAGGTCAACCCCTAGCTTTTTGGAGTCTGAGGACACAGAGGGTATGAGACCTGCTACACTCCAACTGAAAAAGAGAAACTGGTGATATATGTTGGGATTTAGATTGTTTCATAAGTGGCTGGTACTGAAGCAGAGCTCTTCTTGGCACATTGACTGCGTGCTGGGCTGGATGTTCAAGAGATGATCTCCTTCACACACCATGCAATCGATGCTACATGGAGTAAGCGGATCATACGTCACTGATCATACCATTGTCCAGAGATCATGGAAGAGATAGAAAGCAAAGATTTCAGAATATCACCAGGAAGCAACATGTGCTGTATAATAAACTGCCAGAAAATTAAAATATGTGTGTCTTTATTACTGCTGGGTTTTTGTTGTATTCTGGGAAAATGTCTTAAGTGGAATGCTGCTGTATGTAGACCTATAGGACTGCTGAAGGAGGAGGTGAATTGTGTCAATAATTTGAACAGTAATTGCTATGTAATACAGCATGACATCACCACTGTAGTTGCTGTAGTTGCTATTTGCCTAATTAGTAGTATAACAGTAAACATTAACCAGCTCCTGACCTTTTTCTCCAAAATGGAACTGACTCTGTCATGAAGCAATCCAACTCATCATGCATAGGACTATTATGACAGATGTATAGTAAGCTCAGATGTATAACAAGCTCAGCATCTTCTTTTACCTTTTCGTATTCTAGAAAAGAGGAGATTTTGTATGACAATCATATAAAATTGGTAACCAAGTGATTTCCTAGATGAGATTATTCTATTGTCTCAATAACACAACTGTCAAAATGCAATAGAGTTTTATTTCCTCTGAAACCTATTCGCAAGCACTTTGCAACATATGTAACAGGACTGGAGATAAGCAGTAACAGAGAGTGAAAATAAAATAATAGGTGACTAAGAGCAGAGACCAGACGGGATTTCTAATGAATTGATTAAGTAGTAGAGTATACAAAAAATTTCAGATCCCAGAATTGTACAGCACTTTTACAGCAAGCAAAATCATGCTATGCAAGATCAAGTTGATAGAGAAAAGGCATCTTTTTCACCTAAAGTAGGAAAGGTATAGATATAGAGAAAGGATATCTGAGATACAGTGAACTGAAGGAGACCTTCAGACAAATGGAAATTTATCCCCACATAAACAACAGCACCACAAAGGGAAGATTCTGCAACACATGCTGGAAAAGAGAGAGCATTTACCAATGAGATAAAGTCACTTTGAGATTAAAGGTCTTTGATATTTTTAAGCAACCACCTATTCTTTTTACTCTATAGCCTTTTTTTATAGATTCGTTGGGCAGATAATAGTTCCAGCACTCCACTCTTCTTAAAAGTGCAGGTGATAAGAGCAGGAACACAAAAATAACAGCTATGATGCATTGCACTGCTCTGAGCAGAGCCTTTTGGTCTTATATTTCTAAAAAGTTATTACAATAATAGATTACTACTGCAAAATCTGTGAATGTTCTTTTCACATTTCAACTTATGGATTTTGTTTGCTTGGTTGGTTAGTTGGTTGGTTTGTTTGTGGGTTTTTTTCACCCTGTCTTAATTCTGCCTCACCGAAACTTCTAGCACTTTTGGGGAGGGGTTCTTTCAACATATTCAAGTAAGGAGAGGTATTATCTCTTTATTGTATTATTATTATTGCTTCTGTGTTCTCTTCGCTTGTGGCACCATCAACTTCAAAGTAGTGAATTCAAATGCAGTATTGATATGGGTTGGCTTTAGCTGACAGCCAAGCATTGCCAATCCCACTTGTTCATGCCATTTACTCCTTGATCAGAATGAGGTGAGAAAATAGGAAGAATAGGAATGAGCAAATTTATATTGACAGCAGGATCATTTACTAATTACTTTTGCACACAAAACACACTAAGTATTTAAATACTAATTTATATGTTGGGAAAGAAAACCAAAAGGAGTGAAATACTCTGTAAGAGAATGTCTTCTCTGTTTGACCCCAGGTTCAGTTTTATTGTTTCACTCTGGACTTCTCCCCTAAAACTTGTTCACTACTTGCATTAAATTCCTCCAGAGAGGCAACAAGCAGCATGATGTGCCTCATGGTCAGAATTTGTGTGACTTGTGCTTTCTACTTGCTGTTTCCTTTCCCACTGCCAGCCTCTGTCAGGAATCTCTGCTCTTTTACAAGGCACCTCCTCTCCTCCTTCATCTCTGACCTTGATGTTTCTTCTGCTGATTTGCATTCCTTTTACATTCCCCTCTCTCTGCCATGCAGTGTTTTCTGCCCTTTCTTAAAATCAATTTTCCACCCATACATGGATGCTGGTTCCAGCTCTGCCCTGTAGTGTAGTCATTAGATCTGACTGAAAATGGCGATATCTAAACTGGAGCAGCCCTGACCTGACCTCACACAGGAGGATCCAGGCATACCCAGTACAGCACCAGGGCGCAGACAGCCAATATAAATGAAAGCAAAATAATGCATTTTCTTGTTAAGTTTTGAGTAGAGTTACTCAAACATAACAGATTAATAGGGAGAACTTTTTTTTTTTTTTTTTAATAGTAATATCCCAAAAGTTTTCCCAATAAATGACACTTTAAGCAGAAGAGTTCTGTTAAGATTTCTGTTTTCAACACATGTCAGAGAAGTCAAAATTTGTAGAAGAGTGCCTTTGCTTTACTTCAGAGCTAAGTCCAACTCTATTAAGGCATGACTGAGTGTTTTTAACTAAACCATGGGACATCATTAAGGATGGGCCTTCAGGCTGGTGAGCGGAACCTCACTCATGAGGGGACATGGTTACGGAGGGTGGAAAGGTGAGATGAGAGGAAAAGAGCACGCACTTCAGCGCAGGAAAAAAAAAGCAGGCATGTTTCAGTTAGATGGCTGAAGATACTGAAAGGAGAAAGTCCTCTGGGATGAAGTAGTTCTTGTAGGTTTGTGGAGCTGAAAAATGTCGCTTTATTTTGAGCAGCAGCTATAGCTTGAGGAGCATGTAAGCATGGTGTCATGAGTAATAGCTACAGGTAAAAGTGAAGAAAAACAAAATAATTAGAAGATTCCAGTTCATCTCTATTAAAGTTTTATGAACAAAGAAGGTTATTTGTAAGCAACATAAAGAATACTGAGTGGAATTCAGATTTAATATTTACTTCCTGAAGAAGAAAAATGACATAGAAATACTTAGCATGCATGTCTTACTGATTTTTCTTTTTACTATTTTATATTTTTTTACTGTGTTTGCAGCCTTGTAAATAATTTGTATTTAGTGAGAAATAAGCTATGCAGAATAAGGATATTTTCATGGTATTATTCATTTACTTATAACACACACACGTGCTAGTTTTCTTGAGTGGCAGAAGAAACAAATAATTATGTGGGTCATGGTCTTTCTGGGAAATCCTCAGAGCAATCATAGAAATAAAAATCATAGAATGGCTTGGGTTGAAAGGGGCTTCAAGGATTATCAAGTTCCACCTCCTCTGTCACAGGTAGGGCTGCCGGCCACTAGACCAAATACAAGATAAGATTTCCTAAGGCCCCATCCTCGGGCCCTAAATACCTCCAGGGATGGGTCATCCACAACCTCTCCAGGCAACCTCTTCCAGCACCTCACCACTCTCTCAGTAAAAAACCTCCCCTTCATCTCTAACATAAATCTCCCTTCCATGAGTTTTAAACCATTTCCTCTCATTTTGCCACTATCTATCCATGTAAAAAGATGACTTTCCTCATGTTTATAATCTCTCTTTAAGTACTGCAGGTCCGCAGTGAGGTCTCCCCACAACCTTCTCTTTTCCAGGATGAACAAGCCCAGCTCCTCCAGCCTTAATCGGAGAGTCCTTCACCTTTGTAGGAGAGGTGCTTCAGCCTTTGGATCATTTTCATGGCCCTCCTTTAGACCCTTTCTAAAAGCTCCATATGTTTCCTGTGTTGGAGTCCCCAAAGCTTGGGTGCAGTGCACCAGCTGGGGCTTCATGAGGGCAGAACAGAGCAGGACAATCACCTCCCTTGCCTCACTGGTCACTCTATTCTGATGGCTTCAAAAATACCATTGGACTTTAGGGCTGCAAGAGCACATTGCTGACTCATTTTAAGGTTTTCATTAACCAGGATCCCTAAGTCCTTCCCAGAAGGAAGAACTCTCGAGGAGTTCTGCTCTCAGTTTGTACACATATCTGGGATTACCTCAATCCAGTTGCAAAATCTTGTACTTTGCTTTGTTGAACCTCATTAGATTCTCAGGGGACCACCTTTCAAGTTTATCAAGGTCAGTCACTTTGTGTGGCATCCCTTTCTTCTTCTGTACCTATCACACTTCTCAGCTTGGTTTTACCATCTCACAGGAAACAGCTTTATGCCTACCTCTTAGCCCAGGTACTGTCCAGAATCACTGGCAAAATATAGACATTCTGATGAGTATACATACCACAGTTTTGTCTCAGGTCTCAAATTTGATGTCCTCGCTCCTAAGGCCCTCTTGAGCTGTGCTGATTTTTCCATACGCTCTAAGTATCCTTCCTGGTTATTGCTGTCCATATATAGTAATTATGTGCCTAACACTTCAATTTTTATTCCTCCTCGGCCTTAATTTTAAGCAATCTCTGGCTATTAGCCAGGGTAGGGCTCTCTTTTTTTCTTTATTGACACTGTCATATGGGTTGTCACACACACAGTTTGATGAGTCCTGAAAAGAACATAGTCACCAATAGTTTGAAAATTATGAAAGAATCTGGCCATATGTAGGTGTATTCCATATACACTCTCAAAATGTAATGCTCTTTTTTATGCTTTTCATGCAAACCTTTTTCTCCTGTTATTAAAGTTTTTGTTATTAAAAGCTGCTCCAAAAGTAGTGCCTGCAATTTTATTATAATGGCCCAGAGGGAATCTTCTTTTATCAACTGACTGAATTAAAAATCACTTCACAGTGTTGCACATACCACTAATGACAATTTTTGTCCATTTTGCAAAGGTATAATGTGCTCTTCCACAAACCTTCTCCCTTTACTAAACACTTTTGATATACCTAAATTATTTTCTTCCAAGTCTGTATGAAGGAATCTCTTTTCCAAGACAATAATGGTCTCCTGAATGATCTCAAGAAATCATCAGTGAATTGCTTCTTTAATCAGCTTATGAAGTTTCAGTTTCAGTTTTGTAAATGTACACAGTACCAAAACAAACACGCTTATTTACATTTCCATTTTCTCAGTGATTCTCTATGTGTTAAAATATACTTCAATTTTGTAGATTTAGATATAGATCAGACATGTCTGGAGGATTTCAGTTGTTTAAATACTATTAAATAGAAAATCATATGGCAAACAATTTTGTTATGCAGTGATGATCAGGCCAGATCACTGCCGATATGTAACTAGTCAGAAAAATGTGTGCTATATTGTCTTGCTTGAGTGGTACCCTCAGGCAAACCAGTCAAATTTGATATGTTGCCTATTGTTTTTTTTTTGCCCTAAACCTCTATACTTTCAACAATGCCAGCAGGTTTTTCATCAGTCTTTCACAAGAAATCTGTACAGTCTTTGTCTGCAACCAGTGAGCTGCCTCATTATTAAAAATAACACTGAAAAGAAAAATCCTAATAGATTTTATCAAGTTGCTATATTACATTATAATGCATGTTATGAATTATATACTGCTATATCGTTCTGAATAATATCGCAGAGTAGTTCAACTCCTCTCATGTGTAATCTGATATAACCTCTGTAGAAAAAACAGCAAATTCTTCATTGTCCTGTTAAAAAAAAACCAAAGTTAAAAGAGAGGATAAATAACATAGTGCTCAAATGTCTAAGAATTTAAAAATTATTTCCAAAACAGAATTTAAAAATCCTGATAATGATTAACAAAAGTGAAAGTTTCAACTATAGCTTAAAGAAATAGGAAATCTACTTTTCTGCATTCCTTTCATCTTTTCCAATTTAATTGCATAAGTTAATCACTCTGGAGAAACAAACAAACAAACAACAAATAAACTAACAAATGAAAACAGAACACTGTTCACTGAGATTAGGTACAGTGCCCTTTCTTCTTCGACTTTGATTATAGTGAAAATAATTTGACCTGAAGTAAAATAGCACTGTCAGATAATTTATTATTCAGTGCTTAATACTTCTATAGCTTCAGTGAATTTTTTTTCCTTCAATAGCTAATCTCATTTTAGTTCAGATACTCACAATAGCAAATACCTTATTTAATTAGTAAATGAAAAAAGAGTTTTTCAGAGCCCCTTATCTTTCTAGTTTTGTTATCCCATCTGTGCATGTCTTGAAAGGAGCCAAGATATGTATAATACTAATTAATTTTGTACCACACTAGAGCTGTTAAGCCAGGTATTCAAATTCTTTTCCCAATTCAAATGCATTACAAAGCTTAAAGTTATTACTGCTAATGAGTAATTTAATTTACTTTAAGTTAATTAAAATATATTTAATTCAGTTACATGAAGGTGCTCATATAGTCTTTGAAAATACATACGGTAATAGTATCCATGGACTTAAGGAAAATACTGTTACAAATATTTTTCATTACATCGTAGAATCACACGGAGATAATGGTTTCTAGAGTTCTCCATGAGCTTCTGTAAGATTAAAAACAAATCAAGAGATAATCATCAAAGTGTAAAATTAGCATGTAAAGCAGGCATATCCAACCCATGGGCCTAGGGCCATATGTGTCCACTTCAGCCAGTCCTTTGACTACTCTCTCCCCCACAACATCATCACCTTCTCCTGACAAGAGGTCCAGCCCAGCCCGAGGTACACATCCGTCATTCAGGAACAAACATCAGTGTGTGACTGGCACTTTCTGGGCTGAAACCAGAACACTGGTGGGAGGGCGCACGTCAGTGCTAACTCAAATTACAGCACTTTGATACACTGGCTAAATAGTCCCATGAACGGCCAAAAATTGGCAACCTTGCTTTCATTTTGGATAAAGGAGTCTGAGTATAGGATTCAAGATTGATTTCAATTCTTTTCAAGAATGAAATGTAAAATTTCATCAAAACCTTTGACTAACGTCTTGAGTATCCACTATGAATTGCAATTGCTTTCATCAAACCAGATGCATTAGTTTCACAAAAGCAAGGTCAGACATCCCACTAGTTTTACAGTTTTGTTTTTAGCTCTCCTTTTTTTTTTACATTTTAATAAAAATATAAAAGTACGTTTTTTACTTATATACCCTAACTTCATTATATATTTTTTATGAAGCCTGAGATAGTTCAACCTTCATTCAATGCAGCCTAGGCAAGTAGAAATGCTGGACATCCATAATGTAAAATATGAGCAGGAAAACATACTTGACACTTAAAATTTACAGCTAAAATAATATCAACAAAGAACAATGAAAGTAAATTTCAAAAGGAATAAATCAGGAGCTGGCAGATAAAAATAATCAAAATATGACTTAGCTATGTCAAAGTCAGCATGTTTCCCTCTACATTTTGTGTAAACTATTTGTAGGAAAAGAACAGGTGTAGATCCTTCTGTTATTACCTTCCTCTGCACATAAGGCATATGTGTTCATATTAACCATCCTTGCATATGCATGTGAAAAATGTAAACATATTTTCATGTTTAATGAAAGCCAGACTATTTTACTTGTTAGAAGGAAATAAAAATCAGTGTATTTGTGAGCAATAATTTGTGATTTGTATATATTAACTAGTACACACATCTTCAGTGCTGCATTCCCCAGGTATTAAGCTATGCATCTTATTCCATCAAACCACAAAGTTGTGTGCTCAAGAGTAACTGGTGCAGCCTCTTGACATAAAGAACAATTAAGGTCTTCATTGTGTGTTCAATATTGAATCCTCCATTCACTTGGGTAGCTAATTTTTTTAGAACTTCCATTTTCTTTCCCTTTCCATACCTTGCTTCCTAGTAATTTTCTTTTTATCCGATATTTTTCCATCATTCCTTAAAGAACACTACTTTTAAATTTTTATTATTGTTCTCTTTTTTTTTTTTTTTTTTATTTATTCATTCCTTTGAATACCATATTGTTTCACTTTTTCAGTTCTTATCTTTCTCCTGTGGCTTTTCTACTTCAAATTCTGACCAGGTTCTTGCTCATTTACTTTTATTACTTCATTTCACTCAAATACATAAAAATCTACAGAATTCACAGTCAGTACAATAATTTTTGTGTTTGACATTGTGCCCCAAAAGTTACAGCTTCAAAAAATTAATACTAATTATGTAAGAATGTGCATGTGCTCTGGTTATAAAATAATTGAAGTGTTTAAGAAAGTAAAGCAACCAAGTTGTGATTATAACAACCCTAACTGTCTACTCTAAATGTAGAAAATGCAACAAAGTCGTAAAAGAGAAGGTCCAATACTATTAACTCTCCTTTATTACAGTACCATTTTAAAATGCAAAATGTTATGGACTTCTTTACAGAACAAATGTACAAAATATCATAGAGAAAATGGCTAGGGCTGATATAGCTGTACTGCATGGTTTCCTCTCTTCCTAGAAGACAGTCTACATAAGTTCACAGATTACAAAAGAATGCATAAGTGTGTAAATAAAAACGTTAATAGATTTAAGTATTTTTAGTCCAAATGTGTGGAGAAAATGAGAAGTTAAAAAAGAATTTCAAAAACAAAAACTTCTTAAAATTCTGTGAGAAGTAGATAGATCAGTGGAGCAGTGAAAAAGAGAAGGGGAAATGGTCATTGCAAGTGGTCTAAGTATATTCATTCCACGCAGATAAGCCAGCAAATTGACATTAAACAAAATTTAAAAAATGAGAGTGTTTCAGTGATCTTCGTCAAGCCAAGCTGTATTTTATATATTTAATTCATTACAAAATTAATCTCCCCTTTTTGTCACAGAATCAAAGAATCCTAGAATGGCCTGGGTTGAAAAAGATCACAATGATCATCTTGTTCCAACCCCCTGCTATATGCAGGGTCACCAACCACCAGACCAGGATTCCCAGAGCCACATCCAGCCTGGCCTTGAATGTCTGCAGGGATGGGGCATCCACAGCCTCCTTGGGCAATTGTTTCAGTGTGTCACCATCCTCTGAGTGAAAAACTTCCCCCTTATATCTAACCTAAACCTCTTCTGTCTCAGTTTAAAACCATTCCCCCTTGTCCTATCACTATCCACTTATAAACAGCTGTTCCCCCTCCTGTTTATATGCTCCCTTCAAATACTGGAAGGACACCATGAGGCCTCTCTGGAGCCTTCTCTTCTCCAAGCTAAACAAGCCCAGTTCCCTCAACCTTTCCTCCTAGGAGAGGTACTCCAGCCCTCTGATCATCTCTGTGGCCCTCCTCTGGACCTGCTCCAAGATCTCCATGTCCATTCTGTACTGGGGGCCCCAGGCAGGGACACAGAATTCCAGATGGGGATTCACAAGAGCTGATAGATGAGGACAATCACCTTCCTCTCCCTGCTGGCCACCCTTTTTTTTAATGCAGCCCAGAACACAGTTGTCCTTCTGGGCTATAAGCGCACACTGCTGGCTCATGTCCAGCTTCTCATCTACCAGGACCCTCAAGTCCTTCTCCACAGGGCTGGTCTCAAGGAGATCTTCCCCCGGTTTGTAGAAATACCTGGGATTACCCTGGCCCAAAGGCAGCACCATATGCATTCATTTTTTAATCACTGTCACTGGATGAATTTTAAGTTTTGCTAAGTAAAAATAGAGAGATAAAGGAAAAATATGTATACAGCCTATGCAGGACCATAAAAAATGGCAAGCTATAAGGAAATATAATCTGTTCAAAGCATTTATACTTTCTAGCAACATTAAAATTTGTGATTTACTCTGATCATTACATCAGCAGAGGATAACTGTCCCAGATCAGAGGTGCAAATCAAGGAATAAAGTTGAAATAACTTTTCTATACCCAAGTGAGCTCAGAGGACAATCTTTTCTGCTATCACCAACTATTAGAGGCTACCTGTTTTGCACTCTTAAAAAATAGTTCTGTATTTTAAAAAATAATAATTTAAAGTATAAGCACATTCATATGAATCATGGTGATTTCCATGGCAACGTTAAGATATTAAAGGGGTAAATAAAGAAAATTCATCACACATCACATTTTGAATTCAACACACTTTCACTGAGAAGCACTTCAAAAATTTAAATTTATGCTTCCTGTTCAAATTCCAAGAAAGAAAAGCATTCTATATTTTTTTTTACATCAGAGTTTATGAAAAGAAAAACTAATTTAAGAATTTGTTGCAATCTGAAATTAATCAGATGAAGAACCAAAAATTAGTCCCAGTGTCTTCATTAAATTTGCTTTAAAGTCATACTGAGAAACTCAAAGTGTTTGTTCCACTTCAGATTTATCATCATATAAGTTTCTAGTTATTACCTAGTGGAATTGAAACAGATTCTTTTTGAGTAATATTTACTTTGAAAGAATTTAAAACCCTGTATGTATGCATGTAATGTAATGACATGTAATGACATGTAATGTAATTTAGCATTTATACAAATTATTAAGCAACTAAAACAGATGTTGACATCCCCTCTCAATTTATATCAAGATAATTATCTAGTTATAAGATCTGTGGTTTAGTTAATGTATTTCCACATTTAAAGGAACAGTAAACTTAAAACTGGGGAGTTGCATTTCATTCTTCTCTTCTGATAAGAGAACCAGGTAACCAGAAAAACTGACATGGAATACAGCATTAACTCTTCAACTCCCAGTACACTACATGATGTTATGATTTAGAACACTGATCAAAAATCATAAAACCATGACAAACTGTGATTTTGAAAGTTCAGAACTTCTCCCTGAAATAAATGTGAATTTTGTAGAGCACAGTGAAGGACTGCGGATATAATTCAAAATCTGATACTCTGAAATTAATACATAGTTCAGTTTGTTCTTCCATAGTTTCCTTCCCTATTCCTTTCCCTTTCCCTCTTGTGGAAATCAAATGTTGTTTTTGAGTTAGCATTAGATATATATATATTTTTTTTATTTCATGGTCTTTGCTGCCATAGTCCTTTTTGGGAGTCTTTCTACTTTATTTGGGGGAGGGGGATGACTCTGATAGTTTGCATCACTTATCCTTTAGATGAGCCTTCTCCAGGAATGCACACTCAGTATATAGATGTATACTTTGTCATATTCATTACAAGAATATCCTGCACAAGATGGATCAAACCAGAGAACAAGTCATGACATGCCCAAAGAAGCACCTTAAGAGACATCGGGAAGGCCTGATATCCACCCCACACACCGGTACTCTTTGTTTAATGAAGACTTTGAAGAAAATCACCACATCAATACGACAAGAAGAGTACTGAGACAGGATGTCTACTGACTGTCATCAGATAACAGATAATTAACAAATGTAAACCCTTGATAAGATTGTGAATCTGGAGTACCCAGCCAGTGGGGAAACAGAGGAGTGGGATAGGCAAAGGGGGAAACAAGGTACAAAATCTGTCATTGTGTCCTGAGGGGTGCTCCTGCTTGTGGGACACCCACCATTGCAATCACAAATCAAATCTGCTTTTATCAGATACTGTCCTGACAAAATAATTTGATATTTCAAACATTCTCGATCCCCTCCTCTCCTTTCCCCTTGACATGCAGAATCAAACTCTGTAACCCAAGTAAGATTACAAAACAGGTATGGTTTATTCAGTGCTGCGCAGACACCAGGTGCAAGGGTGATAGATCCACCCAACTAGTCCACCGTGGGGCAAAAGCTTGGTACAGATATAGGCTGAACTAATACATAATTAAAGATTTTCCCAGAATTTGTATCCATACTCATTACATTTCTGAGAACCAATCAGCATATTGTTAGCATATTGTCCCTCCCTCTTGCACATGCACCGTATGCAGTGGGGGTCTCCTTCTGGTGGTCATGGGATGAAGGCTCATTATCTTCAACAGAAGTAATGCCACCCTGACCTGTTCCTTGTGTAAGGTTTCTTCAGATTTACAATAGTGTTTTGAGATGGACCCGATGGATAAGCAATTGGTTGAAAGGCCGCAGACAGAGGGTGGTGGTCAATGGCTCTATGTCCAGGTGGAGGCCGGTAACAAGTGGTGTCCCCCAAGGGTCTGTCTTGGGACCGGTGCTCTTTAACATCTTTATTAATGACATCGATGAGGGAATTGAGTGCACCCTCAGCAAGTTTGCTGACGGCACCAAGCTGAGTGGTGCGGTTGATACGGTGGAAGGAAGGGATGCCATTCAGAGGGACCTCGACAGGCTGGAGGGCTGGGCTCGGGTGAACCTGATGAGGTTCAACACGGCAAAGTGCAAGGTTTTGCATTTGGGCCGGAAGAACCCCAGGCACCTGTACAGGCTGGGAGGAGTGGTCCTTGAGAGCAGCTCGGCAGAGAAGGACCTGGGGGTCCTGATGGACGAGAGACTGAACATGAGCCAGCAGTACGCTCTGGCAGCTCGAAAGGCAAATGGGATCCTGGGCTCCATCAGGAGAGGGGTGGCCAGCAGGGACAGGGAGGTGATTGTCCCTCTCTACTCGGCTCTTGTGAGGCCCCATCTGGAGTACTGTGTCCAGGTGTGGAGCCCTCAGTACAAGAAAGACATAGAGATTTTGGAAAGGGTCCAGAGGAGGGCGACTAAGATGATCAGGGGGCTGGAGCATCTCCCCTATCAGGACAGGCTGAGGGAGTTGGGCTTGTTCAGCCTGGAGAAGAGAAGGCTGCGGGGTGACCTCATTGCAGCCTATCAATACCTGAAGGGAACCTACACCCAGGAGGGGAGTAAACTCTTCAAAAGGGCTGACAACAGCAGGACTAGGGGAAATGGATCCAAGGTGAAGGAGGGAAGATTTAGGTTGGATGTTAGGGGGAAGTTCTTTACTAGGAGAGTGGTTAGGCCCTGGAACGGGCTGCCCAGGGAAGTTGTGGATGCCCCGTCCTTGGACGTGTTCAAGGCCAGGTTGGACGGGGTCCTGGGCAACCTGATCTCAATGTGTATGTTTGGTGGCCCTGCTAGGCAGGGGGGTTGGAACTACATGATCCTTGAGGTCCCTTCCAACCCGGGTGATTCTGTGATTCTGTGATTCTGTGAGATGTTCTTTTCTTATCTGGCCTCACATCCTGCTTACCTGCATTCCTATGCAATGGTTAACCCTTATCCTCTCCTTACTTACATACCTATACAACAGTTAACCTTCAGTTTGTCCTCTCCTAACTCACCCTCTTCTCCCTTCCCCTCCTATCCCTTCTTCTCTCCCTTTCTTAGAATTATAGAATCATAGATTCATAGAATCACAAGGTTGGAAACAACCTATAAGATCATCTAGCCCAACCGTCTTCTCATCACCATTGCTACCACAAGCACTTACCCATATATCGCAGCTCCTCATCCAGGCACCTCTTGAACACTGCCAGGGACAGCTCCACCACCTCCCTGGGCAGCCATTCCAGTACCTGATCACTCTCTGAGAGAAAAAGATTTTCCTCATGTCTAACCTAAACCTCCTCTGATACAACTTGCAGCCACTTCCCCAGCTCCTGTTTGTTGCCTGGGAGAAGAGTCCAAACCCCTCTTCACCACAACCTCCCTTCAGGAAGTTGTAGAGTGCAATGAGGTCTCCCCTGAGCCTCCTCTTCTCCAGACTAAACAATCCCGGCTCCCTCAGCCTCTTCTCATAAGACTTGTGCTCCAGACCCCTCACCAGTTTTATTCCCCCTCTCTGGACATGCTCCAGGGCCTCAATGTCTTTCCTGCAGAGAGGGGCCCAAAACTGAACACAATACTCAAGATGCAGCCTCACCAGTGCTGAGTACAGGGGATGATCACCTCCCTGCTCCTGCTGGCCACACTATTTCTAATGCAGGCCAGGATGCTGTTGGCGCTATTGGCCACCTGGGCACACTGTCGGCTTATATTCATCTGAGCATCATCCAACACCCCCAGGTCCCTTCCCTCTTCACAATCATCAGTTTCCTTTCCTTTTCTTTTCTGGCCATAACCATAATCAGGAAACTCATTCCTGTCACTTGATAAGGGCTAATGAGTTTATAAAAAAAAAAACCAAATCACTTGCGTTCCAGGTTGCCCTCATGTATGAAAGGGGCAGGGGAAGGTTGAGCTTAAATTCAGTGTAATGCCCAATTTAGCACTGGGCTGAATATGAAACTGTGTAATATGAACTCTTGCAATTATGGATTCACAAATAATGCAGTTCTCAATTTGTCTAGCAGCATCTGAAGGGAATATCACAGTGATTTCTATGGAGTTAGGCTGCACTCAGACTAAAAACTCTAATGGCTAGTTTAGTGAATAACAATGTTTATTAAAGCAATAGATTACAGATTTCTTTCGATTGCTGGTGATAAATATACTGTCTGCAAAACATAAGAAGTTAATCAAGAACATAAATATTACAGCCAACTACAATCATATCAAATCATGGAATATCTTATAGAGATTTCTGTATTTCCAAGGGAAGAAGTTAATATAACCGTGTATGTGAATCTTATCCAATATGCATCTCAATGTAAGGAGAGGGGAAAAGAGTCTCTGCTCATCAACTGATCCTGGCTTACCTGCAATGATATCATTTTGCCTTCAAATTCTTTCTCTCCTAAGCCACTTTGTACTATTTTCTTTCTTCTTGAGTGACTACTAAAACTTCATCTTTCAAAATTTGCCTGAAAATGTGTCTTTGACAGAAAATTGGAAAACTGCTAACTCAGAGCTGGCTTGGGAAAGAATTTATATATACATATATATATTTGTATATATATATAAGTTTCAGAAGTTTCTTCGTGTCCCCATCCTGCTCCACATACCGTGTTTGGTTTTTTTTCTTACAGTCAGCATGCCAAGCTCCCCTGATGTTTGCTAACAGCTAAGTTTGCAGGTAACATTGCCTAGGGAAGCATCATGGAATGAATTATCCAGTGTATTCCACCCTGGAGGGATGTCTTTTCTCAAGAGGTGGACATTTCATTGTCACCACCTGTCTCGCTCCAATTTATAGGAGGGAGAGGAGGTTCTTTTATTATCTATATACCCGGCGTGAGATTAAGAAGCAATGGTTCAAATGTTGGTCCAACCAGTTTATTACAAATCTTAATCAGGGAAATGGGGAAGGGGAGGACGGACACTATTATGAATTAGGGTAATGGGGGAAGGGAAGGAGGGCGATAGAAAAGATAGAAAAGAAGAAGCAAGGAGTCTTTATAGGCAGCAAGAGGGAGATAGTCACCACCATGGATCCAGCGAGGTTCGAGGTTCGTAGTTCAGTCTTTGATCTTCAGTAGCGGTGGGTCGTCAGGCAGAGTCGTCCTGTTGACAACGACGACCACACCCTGGTGATGATGGCCCCTTTTCAATGGTTTCAAAGTGGTTGAATCAGCGGTCTTCGCAGCGACAGCTCAAATCCAAAGTGGTTGAGTTAGCCCTCCTTTGAGTGGCAGCTTCTGGCTCTGGGATCTCAGCAGAAACTCCTTTGTTCCCATCTTCCGGGCCTTGCCAGCAGATAAGAGGAAGCAGGGAAGCCCATCTGCATCCTGTTTCTCACAGAACACGATGGTATCGTTCCCCAATTTTCCCACAACTAGCTGGAGCTGTTTAGTCACAGGCCAGATCTTCTGCCAGTAAGCAGTAAACACTCCTGAGCACTCTCATCCGCTGTTCTACAGAGCAAGCAGCTCTGGGGGAAGGGGCTTTCAAATGTTCCCAAAGCGATATCGATTGTCACACAGTTAGCACCCATTAGTTGCCTCCTCAACAAATCACTCAGAGTCTTATCACAAGAAATACCTCAGGAAGCAAACTTTGAGCCAAAAAAACAAAGAAGGATTCTCACACCACCTGTAAATATTCCACAATCCCATTTTAAAGTAAATGAATGTGAGGAGACACTTATACGCAATCTGAAATACAGCTCACCATCATACAAGGGAAGCAGTTCCACCCGGATTGTTGAAATAAAAACGATAACAGTTGCGGTTATGCTACACATTCTGTTGTACAAACACAGACACTGAATTGAATAGCTTGATACTGGACAAAACTTGTTCTGAACTCTCAACTGTAATAAGATTAAGAGTTGAATGCAAGGAAGACATCAGGATCTTAATCTTTGACCACCAAGAGGGCCTTTATAGATCACCCAAAGGACCACAGACACATATCACGCATGCCCCAAAGGGATGGGACAGTATATTAATTATTTCTTGGAAATTCGGCCCATTTTCCTGGAACGTAATGAATGTGTATGCAGCACACCTTTAAATAGGCACTGCTTTTTTTGTGTGCGTGTTCAGTGAAATGAACCCTTACGCACTTAGTACAATAACAAAGCTAATATCTACCTGATATAACTCATTGGCATGTCAAGTTACTTTGATGGATTTTCTCTGCTTTGCACCCCTCTCACATCCTGGCCTCCTTGTTCCCTGATTTCCCGTAGATTAGACAGTGAAGTTCCACGCACTTAGGGGAATCTAATCAAGAGAGACAGATATGAATCTCACCTGGAAATTAAATGATCTTGATCAAGATTTGTGGCCTGCCAGGTAGATTTAAGGGGAATTAAGCAGCACAATGGGAATAGTGGGAAAGTATAATTTGGGAAGTACAGACAGTACTGATCCAGAAAAACTGTATGAATCTCTTCATAAAAAAGCTTTTTTTTTTTTTTTTTTTGTTCCCACTTTTGTTTTGTTCCCATGAACTAAAAAGATGTTATACAAAAGGAAAATGCTATTATTAATGCTCTTGACTAACCGCTTGACTAACATGCTTTGCAGGACGAGCCAGTGGGGAGGAAGATGAGCGTGAATAATCAGGGTGCTTTTTCTGAGGCTCCCAGGGAAAAAGAGAATCTACCTCCAGTGGATAAAGGGAAGGGCAACTCAGAAAGAGTGCAAAGAAGGTGTTAGAACATGCAGCCAGAAAATTTGAAAGGCAAAAGCCCAGCTTGAACTCAGCTGGGCCTCTGGGGTTGAAGGGAACAAGAAGCTCTTTCATAAATGTATTTACAGTAAGAGGAGGACCAAGGAGAATCTCCATTCTTTACTGGATACATCTGAGAACATGACCACTGAGGATAAGAAAAAGGCTGAGGTACTCAATGCCTTATTTATGTCCATCTTTAACAGCCAGAACTGTTATCCTCAGGGTATTCTTTCTACTCTCTGATCTGGAAGTCTCCAATGGGGAGAAGAATGAACTTCCCGTGATTCAGGAGGAAACTTTCAGAGACCTACCATTCTACCTGTACTGTCACAAGACGTGGGGCCAGATGAAATCCATTTGAGATTGCTGAGGAAACTGGCTGAGGTGATTGTCAAGCTGCTTTCCCACATCTATCTGCACTCCTGACTATCCAGAGAGGTCCCAGAGGGGTCGAGGCTTGCTGGTGTGACTCCCATCTACAAGAACGGCTATAAGAAGGATCTTAAGAAGGGACCTACAGGCCTGTCATCCTGACCTTGCTACCAGAGAAAGTTATGGAGCAAGCAGATCATCTTGTGTGATATCACATGGCACATGCATGGCATCCAGGACATCAGGCCCAGCCAGCACAGGTTCATGAAAGACAGGTCATGTTTGGCCAACCCAATCTCCTTTTATGATCTAGGGACCCTCCTGATGGATGAGGGAAAGGCTATTGATGTAGTCTACCTAGACTTCAGCAAAGCCTTCAACACAGTCTCCTACAGCATTCTCCTGCAGGAGCTGGCAGCCCATGGCTTGGACAGGTACACTCTTCACTGGATATGTAGCTGGCTGGAGGGCTGGGCTCAGATAGTGATAGTGAATGGAGTTAAGTCCAGATAGCAACAGGCCACAAGTGGTGTTTCCCAGGGGTCGATATTAGAGCCTATTCTATTCAGTACCTTTACTGATGATCTAGATGAGTGCATTGAGTGTACCCTCAGTAAGTTTGAAAATTATGCCAAGCTGGGAGGAAGTAGCAATTTGCCTTGGGGTAGGAAGACCCTACAGAGGGATCTGGACAGTCTGGTTAGCTGAGGTGAAACTGTTGAGATGAGGTTCAACAAGATCAAGTGCTGGGTCCTGCACTTTGATCACAGCAACTCCAGGCAATACTTTAGGCTTGGGGCAGAGTGGCTGGAAGACGAGGTAGAGGAAACAAACCCAGAGGTATTGATTGATGCTTGGCTGAACATGAGCCAGCAGTGTGCCCAGGTGGCCAGGCTGACATATCCTGGCTGGTATAGTGTTGCTAGGAGGAGCAGGGAAGTAATTGTCCCTTTCTACTCAGCACTGATGAGGTCTCACCTCATGTACTGTGCTCAGTTTTGGACCCCTCACTGCAAGAAAGACATCGAGTTCCTGGAGTGTGTCCAGAGAAAAACAATGAAGCTGGTGAGGGGTCTGGAGCATAGGCCTTATAAGAAGTGGCTGAGGGAGCTGGGTTTGTTCAGTCTGGAGAAAAGAAGGCTTAGGGAAGACCTCATTGCTCTCTATAACTACCTGAAGGGAGGTTGTAGGGAGCTGGAGATCAACCTCTTCACTTGTTTCACTAATGATAGGACTAGATGGAATGACCTCAAATTGTGCTAGGTGAGTTTCAGATTGGATGTTAGGAAATACTACTTTTCCAAAAGAGTGGTCAGGCTCTGAAATGGGCTGCCCAGGGAGATGGTGGAGTCACTGACCCTGAAGGTGTTTAAGGAATACTTAGATACTGTGTTGAGGGGCATATTTTAATGAAAACTATTGGTGATAGGTTGATGGTTGGACTGGATGACCTTGTAGGTCTTCTCCAACTTTGGTGATTCTATGATTCTATTAAATTGACTTCTGTATTCATACACTGAATGCCAGCAGACTTAAAGCACATGATTGGGCATTGCTCAGAATCTGAGAGCAGCCACCCCCGACACTTCTGATATCTATGGACAAGCTGGGACTCAAGATGGTTTACTTTTTGCCATTTTATAGTGCCCATTAACACAACATAAAATTGATATAATCAGCAGTATTGCCAGGGATTTGGAAGGATGAAAAGCAAGTGGTAGAAAAGAAACAAGTAGGAACAGGGCATAGAAACTAAAGTAAAGGAAAATGAATTTAAAAACCTGCAAACAAATTTCCTAAAGCAGAGTAATGAATTATAAAAGAAGAAAGCATTAGCCCTATGCATTCATAGAGTCATGATTTATAATCAGCCTACTGGCATTTCCTGAAGTCTAATTGTAGCATTTCAGAAACAAGATAACAGTGAAAGAAAGGATAATATTTTAACTCCTGTACTTTCCTTTCTAGAAAGAAAAGGAAAAAAGTACCCACACTCCCTCAAATACCCACGCTTCTTCCCCCAGAGAGGAATTGCAGAGCCTGAAAAACAAAGAACAAACAATGCCTGAAGGCACTGGGCCTTCCTGTCTGAGAAAAAGCCTATCCATAAATGAAAGCTCATATATTAGTTCCAATTAGTCCTTGAGGACAACTGGCAAAATCTTTTTAATAAATATGGGTGCACAAATTTTAATGTCAACACAACTAAGTTCTGATAAACTAAGCATGAGATTCAGTTAATATTACCTATGTAAACAGAACAAAATGTTGTGTGCAAAATTGACAAAGCTAATTTCTGGCTCCCAGGCTGGAAATATATGTCATCCATTTGCACTGCAATTATAAATTGACATGAAAAATATATCAGGTTTTGGTAGTTAAAAATGAATGACCTGGTTGCCCAGTTGTTCGGTTCAAATATTGATCCCAATACTTATAAAAACAGGGACACTGCAGTGTATATATTTCAGACAACCCTTACAATCTTAATGCAAAAAATTACCAGTGTTCCATAATATCCCATTTTCACTCTGAAATGCAGTGGAATTTCTGAAGTTATAGATGATTTAGGAATCCTGAAGATGTGAAATTGTACCAATGTAAAATAGAATTGATTAAAGAAACTTCCCTTAAATATGTGGGGAATGCAGTAGCAGTAGTGTGACTACCTGTTGTTTAACACACATTTAAAGAAACAGAACAACAATATTCTGAATGAGAAAAGGGGGTTTTATCTTAGTCTGAGCAGTTTATCAAATTAGAGAAAGTATATCAGGGACAGCCTATGCAAACTAGAATAAATCATAAAATGGACCGCTGTCTCAGAGGGAGCTGTGGAAAAAAAGTGTTAGAATGTGGTATGCCTATGGACTTGAAGAAAAAGACATATCTTATTGAAGAACACTCTGAATGCCACATATCACATGTTCATGGGGAACTTGGCACTAAGTCATTCATAGACAGCCTGATTGTGGGTCAGGGTTTCATGTGTAGCATAACAGCTCCCTCACTGTGATCCCTCTCCTGCTCCCACTACTCACACAAACCGAGAGTACACCAACAGCCCCAGTGTAGACTGAAACTGCTAGGAAACAGTTCTGCTAAAGCATCAACTCTACATATCAATGAAGGGAAAGCTTGATGATCTACATGAAATGTGGATTACACTGGACTGTTTAAATCATGTGGGAGATATAATACATTCTCAAAGGAGTGGAAATAGTCTTTGGCTTACTTCAGTGACTAAGCCTTAAAAGACCCTTCACTACAAGAAATACACTGTGGCCCTGGAATGTTTCCAGAGAAAGGCAACTATGCTGGTGAGGGGTCTGCAACACAAATCTTATGAGTGTCTGAGGGAAACGTGAATGTTTGGTCTGGAGAAGAGAAAGCTGAGAGAAGATTTCATTGCTGTCTACAACTACCTGAAAGGAAGGAAAGGAAGTTGTGTGAGGTGGAGATCAGCCTCTTCTCCTAAGTAATAAGAGATATGACTAGAGAGAATGACCTCAAGCTGTGCCAGGAGAGATTCAGTTTGGACATTAGAAAAAAATCTCCTCTGTAAGAGTGGTCAGGGGCTGGAACAGGCTGTCCAGTGAGGTGGTTAAATCATGGCTTCTGGAGTTCAAGAAACATTTAGATGTTGTACTAAGGGATATGGTTTAGTGGGGAAATACTGGTGACAAGTGGACAGTTGGATTGGATGATATTTAAGGCATTTTCCATCCTCAATGATTGTATGATTCTATAAAGCCAATGAGTAAAATAGTTTATTGTTTTTGTTCTCAAATCTAACTACTACTGACATTGTCTAATGTGATAATGGCAAAACTGAGTGCAAAAACTGAGCAAAACAAGAAGGAATTCAGTGGGTATTTTACATCCCATACTGTCTTCACTCAAAGGGATCAGTAGAAAGAGCAAACTTTTAAAAACTGAGCTTAGTGAGCCACCTATCAAGAAGAGACAATATCCATTATCGTGACCAAAACAGGTTGTGATTGATGAACAAATTAGCATATACTGATGCTGTCCTTACAATTTTTAACTAAATATTGTAGCCCATTTATATGAATAGTAGTGGTGTTAAACATAAAACTAAGGCATAAATTATCTTCCTTTTTAATGAAGTAACCTGTTCCAATTTCCCTGCTGAATCAAGTCTTCATTTTTTTTATAGCACCACAAAGCGTAATGAATGGAAATGCTGAGATCATGCTGTCATCCCAGCCTTTAAGAATGTTAGTACTTTGTTACTTTGTCCCAAAGTCTGGGTTCCATAGCTGGGTATACAAGAAGATGATGTGTACATAAAGGTTTAAGGTATTTATTTTCCTTTCCACATATAGATGATTGCTGAGGAGCTTATACACAGGTCTTCTCTAAAGTACAGGATTTCTTTTGTAGGCAGGGAATGCAGAGTCACCTTATCTGTGAGCATATTCATGGCATTTACCTTCAGGTATGGTTAACTGTTCTTCATTTACATTTAAAGTCTTTTTGCTGCTGGTGTTTGTCATTCAACTTTTTTTCTTTTTTTTTTTTCTTTTTTTTTTTTTTTCACAAGGATATATTCAATTTTCTTACATATACATGAATGTAGCTTAAGTTTCTATCTGTGCTTGTATTTAAATGATTCATTGTTTCCCAAGATTCTTTAGTATCTGAAATTTGAAGAACAGTAAAAGAAGTAGAAGGTATCCTTTATATTGAGATATGTACTTGTAAATATTCTTTAACATATGACTAATGGGACAGCTGTTTTTTTCCATTTTTTGCTAAATTTAAAAGTGTTTCCAAATATCTGATATAATATACACGGATTTTCAAATTGGATATAGAATATACCTGGGGGATGAAGACATTTATTGTTATAGAATATACATAGCCTGTATATTTAGCTCCAAAATGACACCAATTTGCCTTAGAAAATGTAATCTGGCAACAAATACAAATCTTAGTGAATAGCTAGGAGGAGACATACTTTAGACTGGGTTGAAAACTTCGACATTTCTTTTTATGTTGAGAGTTATTTGGTTTTGCTGATTGTGTGGACGTTTTATTTTTTGTGTGATTTAGTTCCTTTTTTTTTTTTTTAATTGCTTGTTTGTTTCTTTCCTCTGAATTAGAGTTAGAGTTAGATCTGCCATAAAGATCCATAATTTGAAATCTCCTCCTCTCTGCAAAAAGTGGCTGACTACTCCAGACTGAGAGGGAAGTGTAACAGCAAAGTAAATTCCTGTCCTCAAAATTCAACAAAACCCATGGATATCAATTCAGGAGATGAATGCTCTTCACAGAGAAGAAAAAAAATACATTAAATTAATAATATGGCAAACCATTGTAGATATAACTATTAGAGGGAAATGACTTTTTTTTTTTTTTTTTTTTTTTTATAATGTTGATATTTTTACTTCTGAATATGGCACTGATTATATCTAACATGGTATCCAACTTATTTTGGCCTCAGAGCAGAACATGATCCTAATTCCAAAGCAATCAGGTCAGTCAATTGAAGAGTTTGGCCTTACCTCAATAGCTCAGAGAAAAGTTCCCAAAGCTAATTGCTTGCATGTCATAAACATAGCCATGATCCTTGGAAATAATGCCTTGCATACCACTTCAGAGAAAGACATTCTACCTTTTCAACATAATGAACAAAAGATTATGAGAGTAAAACACCTTCCTAAAGAGAAAATGGGATCCCTTGAAATTATAGAAGAACCTGAGTTTGTATCAAGATTTCATATGCTTATTCCACTGAACTGTGAGTCACTAAGTGCAAGTGCATACACTGAAGATGTCAGTATTGGAGAGATCTTTAGGAGATCCCAGAGTCTCAGCTCCAAGATACTATATATATCCTATCACCAGTAAGAAAATAACCTTCATCTGCTTTCAGGATCCATGTTAACACTCTGAATAAGTACAAGGAAATGAATGGCTACAGGCCTGGATCTTAATAACAGAAAAAAATATTCCAGTCAAAGTACAACAAACAAATGAGCCTGGAACATGGATGGGCAGACATTTACTAGTCAGACAGTAAGACACACAAAAAGCAACAATCTAACCTATGACTTCTAACAATAGTATCACCATATGTAATTAGTGAATATCTTGAGTTCTGACAACAGAATCTTTGCAATATTTCTCTTTCTTCTTTCACCTGTGTCTTTTTATACTGCCATCTGATTGTCTCAGTTTCACAAATCAGAAAATGGTAAAATACATCTGTAGGTATATGACTGCAAAATATGCATACAGTTAATAATTTCTAATATTAAGAGAAATAGTATACCTGTCTCATTATCAAAACCAGAGATAATCCTTATCTTGCAGAATCGAGAGAAAAGACAATTATGCTCAGAGAAGGAACTGTGGACTGCAGACTTCCTTAATCTTCACAATTAAGACTTCTATAACTCCTCATACCAGAAGCTCTCCCTGAATCTCAAGGAGCTGCAATGCAAGAAAGTCTGAGTTTTTTTGAGCTAGTTCTGAAAGCCATTTCCTTATATGCATCAGCAATTGTTTTTTCAATTATAATATGAACCATTTTCACCCTTTCCCTTATCAATTGTCTTATTCAAAAGGAATCTAGTGACTTGAGGGACTCTACTCCTGCTCCTCATGGATGAGCTTAGATCTTTGTCCTCCAAACATTTCCTATGTACCAGTTATACACAAGTATTCCAGTTATCTGGGAGCTGGCTTCCAGTTCACAGAGATACTGTGTCAAGACCTGGCACTGCCATTCTGGCAATGCCTCTGGAGTTGTGAAACATTTTTTTGTTCTTATGTCTCTGTCCTCCTGTTGAGTATTTGCTTTTGTCTGACACAGCTGATCTAACAGATACTAGCAAAACAAACATATTAGCATACTTTGAGAAGGATACTTTGAAGTATAATTTATTTTTAATCTTAGCATTCATATAGGAAATTAAAGTTTCTCAAAATCTAATAGTGGTTACTTATTTAATGTGAGCAAGCTTGATTTTTTTACTTATTTAATGCAGACAAGTTTTACTTACATATGATTGAGAAGTAAATAATTTGATGTCCATAATTCAAGTCTGAACTGATGGGAACATGTCCACATTAATGCTGTGAGACTCATACTGTGCAGTAAAGCTTATGACAACATGATATTATCTTTTTATACTACCCTTAGAAGTGAAGACCTTCTTAGAATTAGGAATAGTACAGCTATGACAGTATAGAGCAAATTGAAGCTTACTGGTTAAGATTACATCAATCAATTGTGTACTGTGGAATCAAATGAAGTTAGATTGCTATATTACCAAACCACTAATAAATTGTGTAAGTATTTGTATGGGAACTGCTGATCATGGCCTGAACCTCTGGTTGACCACCTGAGGCAAGCAATGAGTCAGCCATGGGAGCACAGGTGAAGGCAATTCACTTGTGCTACTGGAAGAGGTGGATCCTGGCTCCACCTCTCCTAGATCCTATTTAAGAGCTGACTGCCACTGAGGAAGGACCTCTTTCTGGAGATTGCTTCTTGTGGGATTTATTGTGTGATTACAACATCAGCAAACATTTTTTTTCATTTATTATCTTTCCACTGCAATAATCCTATTTAGCCTAACCTCTGTACGCTTATTGATTGTACACCCGTTGATTGTACAGCATTATGCTGAAGAAATAGTAAAAGTATGTACTACAGACAGTAAGATTTTTTTTCTGAAATGTGATTCTTTCTATCACTGTGTAATTTTTTAGAGTCTTATGCCATCAAGATGTAATATCTTTTGGTTCTAAACTGAAAACTTGATCTGCAGTGAAAGTTCAAATGATTGTATGAATGTGAATCAGGAAGCACTGAATATGTTAAGCTTCTGATTAATTCTTGACACCACAGCTAGTGTACTTACCTTTACTCCACTTATATTAAGTAGATAGTGTTTGTTCCATTTGATCTTCACAGTATAAATATTAAAGAGCCTAGAAGAGAAGACTGCTTGATTATCCTTCAGTAAGGAGGGAAGGATCTTATAAAAAGCCTCAGGACTAGTAAATTGGTAGTATTCAATAGTAAGTAATATAGCATTTAAACCCAAGTATGCTAACCAACATTCACAAACTGTTGGAACGTTTTGGTGTTTTTCACTTCCTTGAATTACATCTTTGTCATCTTTTTTGATCTATCAAGATACAACCTGGTGTACCATGAGAAGTGAAATTTAAGGCCCAAAAAGAGCCTCCTCCCTTAGTTTTTTGTTCATTTTAGCATGAAGAAAAGCATGACGTTCTTCCTTACATTGCTGCGGTTTAGCCCAGCAGGCAGCTAAGCACCACACAGTTGCTTGCTCACTCCCTCCTTTGGGACTGGGGAGAGTATCAGAAAAAAATATAGTAGGACTCTTTGGTTGAGATGAAAATTATTTGCTAAGAAAGAAAACAGAGAAAAGGAGAAGGAAAAGAGTAACAGTTAAGATAACAATATAGAATCATTGGATAACGAAGGTTGGAAAATGCCTCTAAGATCATCTAGTCTGACTGTCCACCTACCATCAACCCTGCCCACTAAATCATGTACCTAAGTACCACATCTGTATGTTTCTTGAGCCCTTCCAAGGACAGTGACTCCACCACTACCCCAAGACCAGTGGTCTCTCTTTATAAATATAAATATATAGAAAGAGGAATAGTAATACATAAGCAATTTCTTTCCACCCATCAATCAATGCCCAGCTGGTTCCTAAGCAGCAGCAGACCACTGAACCAACTCCCACCTATTTTCAGTCTTCTTTCACATGATGTCAGATAGCATGGAATATCCCTTTGATCAGTTTAGACCAGCTCTTCTGGTTCTGTTCCCTTCCATCTCCTTGAACATCACTTAGCCCCTGACTGGCGGGACAGATTAAGAAGATGGAGAAGTTGAAACACCCTTGGCTTTGTACGGCACTGCTTAGCAACAACTAGAAATATAGGTGTGTTATCAGTGTTGTTGTTCTCCTAAAAGCCAAAACATCTCAGGGTGTACAATCAGAGTGCATACTACTCTTCTACATTACATAATTTAAAAACAATGTGTTTTTGTATTCCTTCTCATTTCCTAACATACACATGTACATTTGTTCCTAGTATAAATAAATCCTACTAATACATTCTGTCAAATATCTTATTTCCACAAATTTCAAGCAATAATATTAATATGTCATCTCATTACTGAAAAAGTTACTAAAAAATCAAATATTGCTGTAAGGATATAACAGGTTATGTATAGCTATTTAATGATTAATCATTACTACAAATAATATTTGAAAGGCTACTGTGATTTTTTTCTTTTTACTTTCAACTAAATATTTAAATCTGCCTGAAAAATATTGCTAATTAAAAGATGACGCATTTAATTTTAATTGTTGTCCTGGCTTTAGACAGGATGCATTTATTTTTCTCACCTAGACAGAAAATAACAGACTAATGGGAACCTAGCTATTTCATTTTAAAATTCACAATATATAGGACATAGCAATATCCTGTTCTGCACAGTTTATAAAAAATTATTTAGATTTCAGACAAAATATTTGGAAATATAACTAGCAATGGAGAAGTATTAACGATTTTTAGTCAAACAGAGGACTAGATATCAGAAAATTTGTCAAAAGAGCAACTTAAGGAAATAGAAGATGGTCAAAGAGAAAATAACATTTAGCATACCATCTGCTATTTCTATAATAACAGACTACAGTAGATAAACAAAGTATTACATGCTTATATGCATGTAAACTGATAATGATAATCAAATAGCAGTTTGGGGGTTTGTTTTTTGTTTTTGTTTTTGTTTTGTTTTTTAGAATATGGATTACCAGTGTAAGGAAATATGTGGAAATACCTTTGATTACATGATGCAATGTGGGGAAGGGAATTTTCTGAAGAGCTTGAAAAGGAAAATGATTGAAATATTTTAACTGTGCTGAGAATGTTCCTTGGCACTTAAATCACTGCTACAGTCTGAACTGTCTTTTGAAATACATTTTTATAAGCACTGAAGGAAAACTGGCTATACTTGAACCAATTATATTTTGGGGAAAAAAAATATTAAAAAAAAATAATAACAACCAAGTCCGGCTTCACTTCCAACTTTTGTATACTCTGGACTCTAGTCATTGAAAGAGTAATTTGTATTATATCATATCCTATGTGTATATTTTAGGATTTGCATAAAAAGAAGATATTTTAATCATTTTCTCACATCATTCTGTAATGTGATAGATCATACATGGATTTTATGTGTGCTGGATAGTACAAATAAACATCAAGTAAATTCAGTTTTCCTGTTGGTATTTGTTGTTGTTGTTATTGTTTATTTGTTAGTTTTAAATACTTTATCTGAAAAATTTATTTCAAGAAGTGAGCTATTTAGTACAATTTAGTATATCTGTACATATAATTTTAATGAAGATTTATGTGCCTTACTAACCTCTAATATAAAAGCTACACAGTGTTTTACGTTATTCTTCAAGGTACACATGTAATTTAGATACTAAGTACATTTATATTTAAACAGTCCTGTACTTAGGAAAGAAAGAACACTTGTTTTCCTTTTGGCACTACAGTAGATGATGAGAATAGTCAAGTCCCTTCCTACCTACCAATGCATGTATTTTCCTCTCCATTTTAGTAATACTAATATTTTCTAAAAACTCATGCCAAATTTGAATTTTATTATTGATTATAATTGTTAACAAGTTATGGCAAAGTTATCAAAGTATGCCAAGCACAATGGCATTTTCTTAGAAGATGGGAATTCATTTTAATTTCTATTCAATATTTGTGCTGTGTAATGATTTTTTTTCTAACTGTTGTCTTTAAGAAGAACTGTATTAGTACTTTTATTAGTAACAGTAGTAATAATACTGATAATATGCAAACTGTAATCCAAATAGTTGTTGCAAAATCTTTCCTGCAAGAAAATAAATAAGAAACATTACTATCTTTTCATTATTTTATGGATAATAGGGATGTACACTCAAAACTCATTCGTAGGGAAGAATTTGTTGTTGTTGTTGCTTTGAAGTACAGGTGTTTGAAATCATTTCTTCAGATATGTCTCTTTCATGAGTGCTTATCAAATGTGCTGACATAGTATCACCTAGTAATCCACAGGCTTATCATCAAATTCCACAAAAATCTCTCTTCAGTGATGTAGCAACAGTTTGAAGGTCATAATAATCTCTGAAAGTCAATTTCCTGAAGCATGGTTTAGAGCTTTTGCTACATGAAGGGGTGAACTTGGTGTTTTGCTGCAGTGCACTTCAATCAAGAACTAACTTGTGAATAATCAAGAAATACTTCACAAATACTTCTAAGCTCCACTTTCCTAATCCAAAAGTGTGATAGGGTGCAGCCAACCATGGTAATTCAGCTTGGAACAACTTATTATCAGAAAGAAAACATGACGGTAGGCTGAAATGTGCTGGACTTCAAATGTTTTATCTAACAGAATATTCACTTTTCTACTTTTCTATTTTCTCAAACGTGTCATTTATGTTTTGAAGCTAAGCCTTTTCTATGAGAGGTAAGTGAATAACTTAGTGAAAGAGTAATCACACAAATAAAAGACCCATCAACTTAGCTTAGCAAAAAACACTCCCAATTTATATCTCTTTAAAAATCTTTGGCCAAGTTTCTATCTTCTCACTCAAACATTATAGATGCAGATCTCTTCCTTACCAGAGAGTAACTTTTCCTTAACCTGAATGTTTGATCTTTCATTCTGAGGGAATGTATGCTGGTCCGATGAAGTCTACCCATGGATTCCGAGGGAACTGGAGGATGAAGTTGCCAAGCTGCAATTCATCATATTTGAAAGGTCATGGCAGTCTGGCAAAATTCCCACTGATTGGAAGAGAGAAAACACAACCCCCATTTTCAAGAAGGGAAAAAAAAAGAAGATCCAGGAAATTACAGGCCTGTCAGTCTCACCTCTGTGCTTGGCAAGATCATGGAGCAGGCCCTTCTGAAGTCTCTACTAAGGCACATGGAAAATACAAACAAAATGATTGGTGGTAACAAACATGGTGTCACAGAAGAAGAGGAATTCCTGACAAACATACTGGCCTTTTATGATGGAGTTACAGCCTCAGTGGATAAAGGAAGAAAACTGATGTCATATACCTGCACATGTCCTGCATGACATCCTGGTAGCAAAGTTGGAGAAAAATAAATTTGATGGATGAACAACTCGCTGGATAAAGAATTATCTGGATGGTCCCACTCAGAGAGTTGCAGTCAATGACTCAATGTTCAAGTGGAGACCAGTGATGAGTGGCATTCCTCAGGGACTGGTGTTGGGACTGGTACTATTCAACATCTTTTTAGGAGACTTGGACAGTGGGATTGAATGCACCCTCAGAAAGTTTGCAGGTGACAGCAAGGTGAGTGGAGCAGTTGACTCGATAGAGGGAAGGGATGCCATCCAGATGGGCTTGGACAGGTTTGAGAAGTGGGCCCATACCAACGTCAGTAAGTTCAACAAGGGATAGACTCAGGGACAGTCTCAAGCACAGATACAAGGTGCGTGGAGAGTGTCTTGTGCTACTGTTTAATCCTGCATATGATGTCTCCTCATTCTGCCTCCTCCTCTCCTCTCCCTCCTCCTCTTTTTTTTTTTCTTTTTTTTTTAGTTTATTTTTCTGTCTCATCCTTTCACCAGACATACCTATTAGGGCCCAGGCTCTTCACTGGAGCTTCTGGTCAACAGATAAATGCATTTCCATATCTAGACATATTTGATTTCTCAATAACCAACTCCCTTCTAGTAAGCATGAGATCACAAAAGAATAGTATCATGATAAATCTTAGAGGAAATTTGATATCAATACAAAAACATTTGTAATGAGAAGGACAATGATTTAGAAAGCTGATTTACTGTTTGCCTAGAAGGGAGAACAAACTCAATAGTCTGAACTTTGTTCATTTTTGTAATAGTAATATCAAGAAGGAATAAAGACAGTTGAGCTTGTCTTTAGAATGCTTTTCTGTATGTATCTGTGCAGATTAGCAATCTAAGCACATACATACAATTGCACTGATTTTATATCAGTTCTGTTGTCATATCACTTATTGAAGTCAGCAGAAATTTTAAGTTAAAGCTTGTAGGTGAATTGCATCTCTTTAATCAAGTACAATAGTTACAATTGAGAACTTTCTCCATGTCTCTGGTCATTTTCAGCAAGAAAGCATACAAAACCATAGAGGTTAGGCAAGAGGAGTGTCTATTAGTATACCTATTCCATTTCTCTATCTGCACAGTGTATTTTCCCATTTTACTAATGTTACAATCTGTATATTTTTAAAGGTCAAATTTTAATTAAAAGTCAGTTTCACTTATGCATGTAACATTATGTCTGCATTTTCAATTTATTATAGCAAATACATTTTAAAAACAGACCTTAATGAGTAAAAGTGACAAATTAAGCATGTAAATTGAATTTGTTCAGGCAGTTCCAATTTGCTTGGGGTACATGCTTCTGCAGGGGCAAAGTCTTTCTGTCCCGCTTTCATGATTCAATTAAACAAAGTTATTGCCAAAGTTTCTATTCTTTTTTTTAGACAGAAATAACATTGAACCCCATTCTCATACTATTGCTATTTTATGATATATATTCCTTCCTATTTTTTATTTAAGACATTGTTGAATAATTCTTTTTTCCATTTTCCATTTTCTCCTGCAAATGTTTGTAAGCTATTACCTGGAATTTTGAGACAGGTCTACCAGATGGAGATGGCAAAAGTAACAATGAAAATGAAATAGCAGGCCTACAATGAGCTTTGTTAGAGAGCTCACCTACCCAGACCTGAGAGCTGCTGTGGAATAAATGAATAAAGTTTTAAAGTTTTTTTTAACACAATTTGTCTACAGTTAATTAACATGTCTTCAAGTCTTTGCAAAGGATAATAATAGGTCTTCCTTTTCTGGGATTCTACCATTCATTTCTGAATGAGTCACACTAGAATTAACTCAAAGCAGCTTTTCCCTTCAGTAAATTTCTCTTGATCATTTAGTGGGTGATATATGACATTTGAATTAAATAGCTGACCAGCTTTACCAAGTGACCTCAATGTTACTGCAAATGAACGTGTGTAACTGTAAGTATATAGTAATCACCAGACTTCATCCAAGCACGGAATCCTCATTAGAGGACAGATTAAAATTTATTTACTGCTGTTACTCATCATAGTCAGGTGCCAATGACAGGAAGGAAAAATAACACAATTTAATTTGCAACTAAGGAATGATTTTTATTAGACTTCGTACTGGTGAGATCTCACCTGGAGTACTGTATCCAGATGTGAAATTCTCAATACAAGAAGTACATGGACCTGTTAGAGTGCGTTCAGAGAATGGCCACAAAAGTTGTGTAAAAGATGGAACACTTTTCCTGTGAAGTCATACTGAAAGAGCTGGGGCTGTTCAGTTTGGAGAAGGCTCCAGTGAGAATGAGAAAGAAGGGGGCAAATTCTTTAGTGGGATCTATTGTGGCAGGACAAGAAGAAATTGTTTCAAATAAGAAGAGGGGAGATTATTTTGGATAAAAGAAACATGCTTTTTATAATAAGTGTAGTGAAATACTGGAACAAATTGCCCAGACAGGTGGTGGATGCTTCATCCATGGAGACATTCAAGGTCAAGATGGACCAGGCACTGGGCAATCTGATATAGCTTGAGATGTCCATACTCATTTCAGAGAGGATGGGCTGAATGACTTTTCAACTCAGATGATTCTATGATTCCCTGATGATTCTTCATATGGTAGAATAGAATCTAGCCCATACTTCCGATTTAGAGTCATCTATTATAGCTTATTATTACTGCAAAAACATTAGGATCATTACTAAATTCTAAAAATAATGCAAAGCACAAGTCATTTTTTGTTTTGGGTTGTTTTTTTTTTTTTCTTTTTTCTTTTTCTTTTTCTTTTTGTGTGTGTGCGTGTGTGTGTGTGTGTGTTGGGGGGGGAGGGGGAGGGGGGGAACGGGAGAGGAGGAGGAGGGCAAACATTTTAAAATCTACCTAAACCATAGTAGAAGCATAACTTCAAAATTTAAGGTTTTTCATATTATAAATTCATATTATAAATCACTTCCAAATTAAAAAGGCAGATTAACTATCACAGCTTTGTAAACACAACAGATAGTACCTCACAGCATCAAATATCACTCTAGTGCCCTGGTAGCTATTATACTTAAAGACATGCCTGAATTTGTTGTGATAGATTCTTTAAACTGCCATTTAACCTATGTTTAAGACTATTCTTGTATTTCTACCATCAAAAGTTTGCAAATTGTTTCATATACAAGATCTATAAAAAATTAGTAATCCTCTCTCTTATTTAATGTTCTAAAAGTAATTCAAAATAAAAAAGCTGCTCAAAGGAATTAATATTCAGAGACCTCAAGGTACTTTAAATTGCTTTTAGTAACAGCCATTTTCAACTTCAAATTAACTTTGATTTTTTCCCTTCCTGTTATTGGCATTTAGTAGTACGAACAACTGTGGTCTGTAAACTACTAATTCAAACCTGAACTTAGCAAATCATTAAGAATCTTATTTAAAATTAAATTGTTCTTTAAATGTTTCTCTTCCACACAAATTCATCAGAATTAATAAACATCAAACTCAACACCAGCAGCTTTTTCACATGCCCTGATTACCCTCTTTTCATTTCGGAGAAGGAAATAAGATGAGAGAAATTCTTACGTGGTTGTTTTGATCCTCTACCAAAGAAAAATCAGAAAGAAAGGAAGATATAATATGAAAGGATCAACTATAATTTCTCAAGGGCAGAAGAGATATTTCAGAGAGGCCAGAATCTGAGCTTCCACTGAAATTACTTTATGTTTTTTTCTTTACAACAGCATTTCCAACCTAGCTCAGCCTCCCCACACTCAAGTTCTGCTTGTGGATAGCTGCAGATAAATTTACGTTCTTGCGGTTGTTTTGTTTTTAAGCCAAGTGTACATGAAGAACCTGGAAAGTTCACCTGACCAATAAACGCACGTGACAGGAGTACTCCATCTCGTGTACAATGCAGTGTGTCCATGCCTTCAACAGGATGCCACACGTTAGTCAGACTAGTTCCCCTGGAAGGAGCTGAAAGCTGACAGTGAACACCTTAGAAACAGTTTATTGAGCTACAAACATAGATTTCAATAGCTGTACTTTCCAATCTTTCAGACTTGTCATAGAATGTATATTTTCTGAACTTACATGTTTTGGATCATAGAAACATAGAATCATAGAATCACAAGGTTGGAAACGACCTACAAGATCATCTAGTCCAACCATCCTTCCATTACCATCAGTGCCACAAGCTACTAAACCATATCTCGTAGCTCCTCATCCAGGTGCCTCTTGAACACTGCCAGGAATGGTGACTCCACCACCTCCCTGAGCAGCCATTCCAGTGCCTGACCACTCCCTGAGAGAAAAAGTTTTTCCTTATGTCTAATCTAAATCTTCTCTGGTACAAGTTGTGGCCATTTCCTCAGGTCCTGTTTGCTGCCTGGGAGAAGAGGCCAAACCCCTCTCCACCACAACCTCCTTTCAGGAAGTTGTAGAATGCAATGAGGTCTCCCCTGAGCCTCCTCTTCTCCAGCTCCCTCAACTGGTTCTCATAAGGCTTGTGCTCCAGACCCCTCACCAGTTTTATTGCCCTTCTCTGGAAACATTCCAGGGCCCCAATGTCTTTCTTGAAGTGAGGGGTCCAAAACTGAACACAACATGCATGGTTTGCATACACATTTTTTTCCCCTTTGTCATAGAGTCATAGACTTGTTTTCGTTGGAAGTGACCCTTAAGATTATCTAATTCCAAACCCCGTGCTACAGACAGGGACACCTCCCTCTAAACCAGGTTTCTCAAAGCCCCAGCCAGCCTGAACTTGAATGCTTCCAAGCAGGTCATTTGCAACCTCACCGGACAGCCTGCTCCAGAGTCTCACCACCATTACAATAGAGAATTTCTACTTAATACCCAATCTAAATCTACCCTCTTCCAATTTAAAACCATTTCCCCTCACCCTGCTGCTAATTGCCTTTATAAGAAGTCCCTTCCCAGCTTTCCTGTAGGAATCCTTCAAGTACTGGAAGGTGACTATGAGGTCTTCTCAGAGCCTTCTCTTCTACAGGATGAGAGAGATCCCCATCTCTCTCAGCCTGTCCTGACAGGGGAGGTGCACCCGTCCTCTGATCATCCTTGTGTCCCTTCTCTGCACCTGCTCCAACAGCTCCATGTCCTCCTTGTGTTGGGGCTTCCAGAACTGTTGCAGTACTCCTGAGAGTAGAGTGGAGGGGCAGAATCACTTCCTTCAACCTGCTAGTCATGCTTCTCTTGATGCAACAAGATGTAACTCCATCATAAAAGGCCAGTAAGTTTGTCAGGAATTCCTCTTCTTCTGTGACACCATGTTTGTTACCATCAATCATTTTGTTTGTATTTTCCATGTGCCTTAGTAGAGACTTCAGAAGGGCCTGCTCCATGATCTTGCAAGCACAGAGGTGAGACTGACAGGCCTGTAATTTCCTGGATCTTCTTTTTTTTTCCCTTCTTGAAAATGGGGGTTGTGTTTTCTCTCTTCCAATCAGTGGGAATTTTGCAATTTTGCCAGACTGCCATGACCTTTCAAATATGATGAATTGCAGCTTGGCAACTTCATCCTCCAGTTCCCTCAGAATCCACAGGTGGACCTCATTAGGTTCCATGGACTTACGCACCTTCATGTTCTTTAAATGGTCTCAAATCTGATCTGCACTTACAGCAAGCAGATCTACATTCTCCAAGTTCTTACCATTGCTTTCTACAAATTGGGACATGTGGCTATAGCTCTTGCCAGTGACGACCGAGCCAAATATTTCCTTAAGCAACTCACTCTTCTCTGTATCCCTCTTGACCAGGTTTGCAGTTTCATTCCAGACAGGGTCCACATTCTCTCTGACTTCCTTTTTATCACTGATATACCTGTAGAATTTCTTCTTATTCCTCTTGATGTCCCTGGCTATATTTCATTCTGTCTAGGCCCTAACAATTGAAGGAGGTGAGTTGTAATGGATCTTAAAGGATGTAGTGTAGTTTCAATGTGACAGGCCAGGGTGCTAAATAATCTCATTTTGTCTCTTTTTTTCCTCCAGAAATATTGAACCTGATGATTTTTTGTCTCTTCCAACTTAGGCTTTTCAGTGGTACAATTATTGTAATTGTTCATTATTTCTGATATTACTGGCAAAAATAGATACATAGAAAAATCTAGCTCCAATTTATTTGTAATTGTAATATTTGTAGACATGGCTTTACAAAGGCTTCAAAGATTCACTGGTTACTTATGATTATGACAACAACATCTCATTAATTTTATTTTCTAAACAGTTTCACAAACAGCAACATTAGAGGATTCACATAATAATTCACAATATATATTTGGATTTCATTCCTACTATTGCTGCGGGAATAAAATATAAAATTATAATATATATATATATATATATAATTATATTAATATAATTGTATTAATAATTACATGTATATACATGCATACATATATTTTTTCCTAATCCTAAATGGAAAATTAAAATAAAAATAAGTATACCATGGACAGAGAAGTGTATTTGCTGAAGTTTTAGAGCTGCCTAAGAGATGAGCGCTACAGTCTTGAGATCTAATTCAATACCTGTTTTCTGTATCACATTTCAATGATGGCTTATTTCTAGTTAAGAACCTGAAATACAGAAGAAAATGTAAAAACAGAAATAAGATGTATAAGAATATCTCAAAATAAAAAGAATGTACATTGACAAAAAAACATTTATTTCTACAATGTGTAAAACAGCTGCAAAAATGTATTCCATTCCATTACTTCTAGGGATTTGCTCTTTGTGCCCTTTCTCACTCATCTAACAGTCCTTTAAATATAATCCTGGTTTGATCACAACCATCAGAAACAAAATAAAAGAGAGAGTCAGGCAAGATACAGAAAGTAAGTCTAGTCTTTCTTTTGGAAGGAATCCAAACTTAAATAAACTTACACTGCTTGATAAAGTGTAGAATATATTTGTCTTTCGTTACCCCTAGTAAATTACTCCTGTTAGTGGCACAGTAAAATCCAAGAGTAAAATCCACAGTAAAATCAAGCTGATTGCTGTTACGCTGATTACCATGCTGGACAGCCTTGCTGTGATGCATTGCCTTGCAAGGCAGTTCTGCACATGCCTGGGTTTTCTTTTGTTGGTTGTTTTGTTCTCCCCAGTCATTTTTTGTATCTGTCAGAAAATACAGTAATCATGGGAATTTGGATCAAAATAGATCTTCCATGGTAATGTTTTGTTGCAAAAGATCATACTAATATAAATGTAAAATTGGTCAGAATATGTCAAGATTACTGAGACTTTTGACTCTGATGTCTTCTACATTGTTGAGCCTTAGGATCATAGTTCTCTATAGACATTTTGAGAAATTACTCAATCCTTTCTTATCAAGGTTATGCATAATTTTTCTGGGCATCAAATAGAAGAAAAACTCTGACTACATACAGAGAAGTCACAGAATCAAAGATAATATAATTCACAGTTATATATTTCTATTATGGATAGCAGGAAGGGAACGCAAGATTAGCAGCATGTGGAAGGCAAAAGAAGAGTATTGCAAATCAGGCAACCAAACACTGTTTCTATACCTGCCTTTGTGTTAACAATATTGAGAGTTAGGACAGATTCTGAAATTAAAACAACAACAACACAACAACAAAAACTTATTAAGCAGAATTCTAGCAGCTTAAGGACACAGATCTAGACATTCTTTTTAAGTTAAAAGACCTGGTCTCATTCCATAAAAGACCCAATTTATTACAGAAACTTTAATTTTATATATATATATATATTTGTGCATACGAAGATCGTATGGTGAGTAGGTTGTACAGTTGAAAGTCTTTAAAATATATAAGAGAATTCCTATTTCTCTGTTGCTAAATTTTAGACCTAAGTGTAGAGGAAAGTCCCATTTGCTTTGCTGCAGTTTCTGAAACAGCCTTGGCATTTCTGTGATCATCCCCTCATCCTTTGTGCACTCCCTACTGCAAAGCTCTGTCTACTCCATCACATATTTTATTAGATTTTGATCCATGTGTTCTTTTTAAAATGTGAATGTAGGTTGGTAAATCATGTATTTATTATTTTATTTCATAAATATTCAGTTAATATGACTGACTTTTTTCTTCTTAATGTGACAGACATAATTTTGAAATGGAACAGGAAGGATACATTTGAAGAAAAGAACAAAAAGAAGTGTCAAAAGTGTCTCCCTCTATACCTTCCAAGAAGGTATACAGTCATTTTCGTTTTAAAATTCAATTTCCCCAAACTGTTCTTTCAGCATACTTAAACTTCAGAGTTTGACATTTTGTACAATATTTTCAAAATTGCTCAGACATTCCTTATCACCTGAGGACACTGACACTGCTGAGAAAATTATTGAGCTCATGAAAGCTGCAGATCACCCTGTGCAAAAGCAGGTGTCACTATCCATGCCTCTGAGATGTGAAAAACATCAGTTCAATAAGAGTCATATAAGGAACAAGGAAAATACTGTCTCCTCCATAGAGGAATATGAATGGTGCCTATTACTAAAGAACGATTATATGAGAAATTAGTGCATGAAAAGAACGGCACAGATACACTGTGAACTTTTCATGGCTGTAATTACATTGGGAAAATTGTCTTGAGGCTCAGCCCCCCCCCCCCTTCAAAACAAACAAACAAACAAACAAACAATAACAATAAAGACTGTGGCCTAAAAGGAAAGACATGCAATGTTCTGTTTGATGATGCTGTGCTATGCCTGACAAGGTATTACCAACAGGTTTGAGCCAGAATGCTGTCTTTGCTTTATAATTGTATACATGGCATCAAAAAGTTTATTGGTGAGAGAATATGACTGTTTGAGAGGAAACAGTGAATAATACTCCAAAAAGTATTTAGATTTCTATGCAGTCTGAACTGGGTGACTTACTCTATAATTATTCATGTTGATTCAAATTGATTCAAATTGATTCAAAACTGAGGATTTAATAATTCTGTGTTCTGGAATATTTATTATTGTGACCTTCTTTATACCTGCTGCAGATGAAAATGTTTCTCGTTCGATCTATCTTTTTTTAACCTACATAGTGCTTCCACAAAGTTAAGGAAACACTGTAAAAACATGAGAGACTTCAGCCTTCAGAAGGAGTAACAGGAAGATAAACAACACATTTTAGGTCCTTGTGTCAAGTGACCAGCACAATGCAATCAGATGTGAACAGTTGTGTATTTTCAAATATCACTTATAATGAAAATCTTTAACATTCCAGCACAGTAATCAGAAGAGAAGAGAAGAGAAGAGAAGAGAAGAGAAGAGAAGAGAAGAGAAGAGAAGAGAAGAGAAGAGAAGAGAAGAGAAGAGAAGAGAAGAGAAGAGAAGAGAAGAGAAGAGAAGAGAAGAGAAGAGAAGAGAAGAGAAGAGAAGAGAAGAGAAGAGAAATATCTTCTTGCAAATATCACCTACTAAAAGATGCTTTCCCTGCATTTTGAAGTACTCTTCATTCTCCACCACTGTTAACTTTCTTAGACAAGGACAAGCAAATGAATCATTCCCTCTGCTCCAGGATCACTTTTATCCAGCTTGGATTTCTGATTTGGTGTCTATAAAGAGACAGAAAACAATCATGGGAAATGAATCATTTTTGTCAATCTGTCAACTCTCCAAATACTGTACTCATGGTACATACATGCTCATTACAGAAATATTAACATTTGAAAGATGAATTCTCCACAGTAATTCTGTCACTAGATACACTGAAAGACAAACGATGTGTTTATGGTTCTGTGGTCACCTCTAGTTTCTATTCCCAGAACCATAAAAGAACAGTGCCTGTGCTATGTTTTCAGTTATTCAACCACAAAGAGATAGACTTGACAAACAAGCAGTCCTGATAGGATGAAAGTGAAGAGAAATCACAGAATCACAGAATGGCCAGCGTTGGAAGGAACCTCAAGGATCATGAATCCCCAACCCCCCTGCAAAAAAAAAAAACCAAAAAAAAAACAATGGAGAAATGCAGAAAAGAATTGGAGAAGAAGGTGCAGTACAATTAGAACAGGAATACAGTGGAACTTCAAAAGAGATTGTGGAAGAAGGAACTTAGTCTTGGAAGAGGTCTTAGAAATTCTGGAGCACTGAAACAGCCTTCTCAGAATGGAAGTATGGATTCATCTTCAGTATCACATACATTCAAACTTGTTCAACATGAATTATATTATATTTGAATATAACACAAACATATATGCATTTTTCTTACAAATTAAATACGTTTTATTTTATTATTTTAATTTTTGAAACTTTTTTCCCTGGTTTTATTCAGTGATCCTAGAAATTTGAAACTGCTCACTAATTACTTTCATTCTTGCTATACTGCATAGGTTCCTTGGCTAGCATATAATATAATGAATTTTGCATATATTTCTCTGATGTTTCTCACAGGACATGGCTTTAAGTCCCTCCTCACCTATTCCTGACAACAATGCCAAGCAGTTAGCTAGTGTACTACTCATGTGCAAATGATTCTGTGATAGATGACCTCACTGCCCCTGCAGCTCCCTGAAAAGAGGATGCAGAGGTGTCAGACTATACTCCTTCATCACTGATGACAGCGCAAGGCAGTGGCAACAAAACTGTGCCAAGGGAAGTTTAGACAGGACATCAGGAAAAATTTCTTCACCATGAAGATGGCTGCACTGCAACAGGTTTAACTACAGATGTGGATGATGTTTTTGGCTGTCAGTGTTTAAGAAGCATTTGGATAACACTGATGACTACAGGCTGTAAGTTTTGGTTAATCCCTTTAGTCTCAATGATATCTGAAAGACCTCTTCAACTGAACTATCCTATCCTATCCTATCCTATCCTATCCTATCCTATCCTATCCTATCCTATCCTATCCTGTCCTGTCCTGTCCTGTCCTGTCCTGTCCTGTCCTGTCCTGTCCTGTTCTGTTCTACTTCACTCCACTCCACTCTATTCTGTTCAGATGGAGAAGAAAAAGACACTATATTCGATTGTGCAGGAGCTCCTACACAGTACTGTAGTTAGCATCATTATTCTCTGAATCCAGAAATGTAGGAATCTGGAGAGTGTGAGTGCAAGTATCAGTTTCCACTTAATTCTCCCAATCATTTATAAAATTCCAATTAAAAAAATTCTTACCGCTTGTTATTATAACATTTTAATCATTTAATTGATCTAGCAGCTGACAAACCTGCCCGTGGCAGGGGGATTGGAAATTGATGAACATTGAGGTTCTTTCCAACCTAAACATTTATGATTTCACTATCCTTTGATTCTACGATTATATCACTTTAAGACTGTTGATTGCAGGATATGAGATTCTGTTCAGAGTATTAAACTTGTCTGCTAGCATTTCAGTAAAGCGTGGTGTGTCAGACATACTTCATCTGGAATTTGGGGAAACTTAAACACATATTTAATTGCTTTATGAATCCAAGTCTTAATGTCTGGATACCCCTTGGCAGCTACTTAAAATGGAAAACCACACCACCAATAGACTCCTAAGCTGAATCATATAATCACAGAATGGCCAGAGTTGGAAGGGACGTCAAGGATCATGAATCTCCAACCCCCTGCCACATGCAGGGCCACCAACCTCCCCATTTAATACTAGACCAGGCTGCCCAAGGCCCCATCCAATCTGGCCTTGAAAACTTCTAGGGATAGGGCATCCACAACCTTTCTGGGCAGCCTGTTCCAGCACCTCACCACTCTCTCTGTAAAGAACTTCCTCCTGACATCCAACCTAAATCTTCCCTCCCTTGACTTAAAACCATTTCCCCTTGTCCTGCTGTTATCTACCTTTTCAAAGAACTGATTCCCCTCCTCTTTGTAGGCAACCTTTAGATACTGAAAAGGCTGCAATGAGGTCACCTGGCAGCCTTCTTTTTTTCCAGGCTTAACAAGCCCAATTCCCTCAGCCTGTATTCATAGGGGAGGTGCTCCAGTCCCCCTGATCATCTCTCTGTGGCCCTCCTCTGGATCCTCTCCAATAGTTTCCCTATCTTTCGTTGTACTGGGTGCTGCAGACCTGGACACAGTACTCCAGATGGGACCTCACAAGAGCAGAGTAGAGAGAGACAATCACCTCCCTGTCCCTGCTGGCCACTCCCTCTTCTGGTGGAGCCCAGGATACCATTTGCTTTTCGAGCTGCAAGTGCACCCTACTGGCTCATGTTAAGCTTTTCATCCATCAAGACCCCCAGGTCCCCCTTTTTTCCACAGGGCTGCTCTCAAGGACATCTTCCAGTCTGTATGGATGCCTGGGATTCCTCCAGCCCATGTGCAAAACCTTGTACTTGCTGTGTTGCCGTGTTGAACCACATTAGGTTCACCTGGCCCACCTTTCAAGCCTGCTGAGGTCCCTCTGACTGGCACCCCTTCCACCACCTTGTCACCACTCAGCTTGGTGTCATCAGCAAACTTGCTGATGCAAACTTGCACTCAATTTGGTCACTGATGTCATTGATAAAGATGTTAAAGAGCATCGGTCCCAAGACACACCCCTGGGGGATGCCGCTCGTTACCAGGCCTCCACCTGGACATAGAATCATTGGTAACCACCTTCTGTCTGAGGCCCTTTTAACCAATTTCTTATCCATCAAGTTGTCCACCCACCAAATCCAGATCCCTCAAATTAGAGATAAGGATGTGGTGGGGGGACCATGGTCAAAGGCCTTGCTCAAGTTCCGGTAAATAACATCGGTGGAAGCTGAAAAAAATTTCTGAAAATTTTGCAGGTGGGAGAAAGTCAATGGTAGAGAACTTTGTGAAATCTGAGGCAGACAAACAACAAGCTACTCTAGTAGTTTTGTAACTAACATGACATGTGAACAGAATGTAGTTATTCTGACTTCCAAGTATTACAAGTTCAGTCAAAGAAACTTGATTCAAAAGGCCAGATTGCAGGCTGAGGCAAACAGCTTCAGTATGTGTGACAAAATATTGTTATTGTTCTTTGCCTGGCTTCAGTAGGCACTAATGAAGCAAAGGCCTGTAAGAGGACTGGAATAATTTATGGTGGGTTTCTAAATAATACAAATGTTTTCTCCTGTAAGAAATGTATGCATTAGCAGGACAATTTTGCTCATATGAGTCAATAGATGTAAAACTGGAATAGTTCTAAGTTGTAACGAAAGTGTAAATCACCAAATGACCATAAGAACCAATGAACACCAAATGAACTCGAAGGAAAACTTCAGTACTGCTTGATTTCTTTGGACAAACATAAAACTCAGATAAGACATATATATATTTCATACCTTCAAAAGACTGTATTTTTGAAGCTCAGGCTAAATTATCATCATGCTGCATATTCACAAAACTTCATATCTGTTTTCTGTTAATAAGTAATTTAAAGTCAGATTAGATACATGTTTTTCATTCCTGGTGACATCTGCAAAGGTAGTATTTATCTTCAGACCTGTATTTAGAATTTTTTTCATCCATAAATTTAGAAGCCTTTCTGGTTGATATTTCTAATCCTTAGAAAGAACTGAACTAGGGTCTGTGAGGGTGCATAAGGAAATTTTTCCTTGAAAATGAAATAAAGAGGAAGAATTTTAAGTATCTGAATCCTAGTTAACTGTGAAATAAATTCAATCAAGAATAACAAAGCAGGAAGGCAGGTGAATTAAAAGTGATTGGTAATGTAATTCCTCATTTGAGAAATAGGCACCTATTTGTCAACAAGAAAATAGAGAAAGATCAGGAGGGGAAGAAGAGGGGAGGGGAGGGGGAGAGGAAGGGGCGGGAGGTAAGGGGAGGAGAGGGGGAGGGGGAGGGGGAGGGGAGAGGAGGGGAAAGGGAAAGGGAAAGGGAAAGGAAGGGAAAGGGAAAGGGAAAGGGAAAGGGAAAGGGAAAGGAAAGGGAAAGGGAAAGGGGATAGGGAAAAGGGAAAGGGAAAGGGAAAGGGAAAAAGGGAAAGGGAAAGGGAAAAAGGGGAAAGGGAAAAAGGGGAAAGGGAAAAAGGGAAAGGGAAAAAGGGAAAGGGAAAGGATTAAAGCTGTTAGAGTACCAGAACCAAAACAGACCCCTGGGTAATACTGCTTGTTACCAGCCTCCACCTGGACATAGAGCCATTGACCTCAACAATCCAGCTTGCAATGCTCCAACCTGTTCCTTTTCCACCAAATTGTCCACCCTTGAAATCCATCTCTCTCTCATTTAGAGATAAGGATATGGTAGTAGACCACGTCAAAGACACTGTAGAAGACCAAGTAAATGATATCAAATACCTTCCCTTTGTCTACTGGTGCCCATCACTCCATCATAGAATGCCACAAGATTTGGTGAGGCAAAACCTTCCCTTGGTGTTTCACCATGGCATGGCTGTCTTTAAACACCCATTCATTCATCAAGTGCTTAACATCAGTTCCAGACTGTCTTAACGTGTCTTCTGAGAGCCACTGCTTCATGTTCTTCCCAGGCCACACTGGGTGAGACTCACCATCCTGTCATTCCTGCCTGCTTTCTTATTCTGAGGAATGAAGCGTTCTTGAGCTCTCTGAAAAGGATTCTTAAAAAGAAGCCAGCTTTGTTTCTACTCCTTTGTCTCTAAAGAATTTTTCCCCAGAGATCTTGTTCAACAATTCCTTGAATAACCTGAAGTTCACCCCCTTGGCCTCCTCTTCTCCAGGACTGGACAGGTCAAGGTCTCCAGCCCCCCTAACATGACATGCCTTCCAGAATTTTTACCAGCTTTCGGTGCCCTCCTCTGGATGCTTCAAGACCTTAGCATTCTTTTTACACTGGGGAGCCAAGAGCTTAATTCAATTTTCAAGATAAGTCTATGCCAGAGCTAAATATTAGAAGAATAATTTTTTATTAACTAGCTGGTGACGCTGTATTTTAATGGAAACCCAAAATGCAGTTTTCACTTGTGGCTGCCAGGGCACACTGCTGGCTGATGCTGAGCTGCTGTCATCAGCAGCCCCAGTTCCTTTCTGCTGTGCTTCTCTTCACCCACTCGGCTGTCAGGTCTGTTCCTATGTCTGGCATTACTCCATCCCACAGCACCTGGCATTTTCCTTCACATCTTCATGAATGTGAGTGCTCTGCATGTGCAGCAGTTTCCACTTTCTACTTGATGTGAAAAAGCACGCCAGTGTCACAGAATTTTAGCACCTCTCTGCATAAGTTTTGGATTCTGCAGAAATTCTCTCTAGCAACAGAAATGAGACAGTGATATAATCTATTGCATCTGTAATAGGATAAATTGTCTGAAAATAACTTTTAAGAATTCAGTCACATACGTATGTACTTCCCTATCCTTAGCATACTTTTCTAAGCATAACTCGGAATGATAACAAATATTATTATCCAATAATAATGAAATGAAATAAGAGAATGTATCATTTCTATTTCCATGAAACAGTAAGTTCTCCACTCCTTCATTGAATGACATACAATTCGTACCATTAATCACGAGAGCAGCTTTTCTATATTGTGAGAACAGCCCTTTAGCAGCCTTTTGCACAACTTGTGTGGATACAAGTGGGAGGACACGAGGCTTGTATAAATGTAAGCTCAAGAATGAAAAGCAAAGGTGGCAGGGACTTGTCAAGTGAAGATAAGAAAGTAGAATAGATGTCCTGGTGTTGAAGATAAGATGGCAATACAGCTGCCTCAGCTCAATGTAACATCAGTGGGAACTTGTTCAGGCTACCCCTCCTTAAATGGTTGTAACTTCACAGTGAAAATGATTACTAGCCTTTATCCTATTAACACCAGAAATCCCCACCACATTCTTAGGAGCATGCCTGAAAGGGTGGGACATTGGTTAATTATTTCTTGGAATTCCTGCCCATGTTCTTAGAATGTAATGAATATGTATACTCTATAGCTTTAAATATATAGTCACTGCTTTTTTGAGGTGTGCAAATCTGGTGGAGCGATCCCCCAGCACACCCCAGTGCTCTAATAAAGGGAATACCTGCTTGACATAACTCACTGGCATGTCAAGTTACTTTGTCAGCTTTATCAGCTTGAACCCCCTATACACTACTTTATTTAATCCACAAACAAAATGAATGATCTTTCTCTTTGATGGCAAGTCCTACAATAGCAAAAATATGAATTTACATGCAAGTTTTCCATGTCTTTTCATTCTCACAACATCCTTCCAACTCTTAATCCATAATTACATTAATATGTACTGTTATATTAGACAAAAAATAGCTCTGCTCCATTCAGTACTCAGTATACACATTATCTGTATTACTTTTCCTCTGGATGCACATAAATTTAAATATATATATATATACCTTCTGCATACATATAGAAATGGGAAAACAAATTTAAAATCTGTCAAACAGAATGCCTTTTGATTTTACTTGGCAGAACTTGACTCAGCAGGTCATCTTTGATCAAAATCCTCCACTGTCAGTGACTGACAGAGACTGGTTTATCACTAGTCTCTAGAAATAGGAAGGGGAAGCTCCAAACCTAATTATCAAGTATGGCTGGCTTGATAAGAACTATCTGCCTTGTTTTGGGTTCCCCATAATAGCTCAGTTCTATTCAGAATCTGTATTTTCTTAAAAAATAAAAATAAAAATTCTATCTGTCCTAACTACTAAATGAAGAGACCAGAGGACTGTCAATGCGATGAGTACCACAAACTCTCATGATTCTGAGAAAATAGAAGTGTTGGTAATGATCCTGTGTCTCTGAATTGATCCATCAAAATGCTGAGTTCCTAATGTCTCTTCTTTCTTCTTATTACAGCCCAGAGGATATTGGTGTGGACCTGGATGGAGAAAAAGGGATTTCCTTATTATAGTGGGAGAGCAATCTTGGAAGTCTAGAGAATAAATTTAATTCCCATCCCTTACGTTTCGTTGATAGCAGTTAGAAACCAGAGTGCAGGAGGAAGATTACAGAATTTTCTTGGACAGTGAAAGGAAGTAATGACTCTTGGCAGATCTGATCCTGGCCATACATAATCTATGCCACACATTCCCCATAGACAAAATGTACTTTTACTTCATTAAAGTAACTCATGAATACTGATTGTCATAGAATGGCTTGGTCTTGAAGGGACCTTAAATATTTAATATGTCTAGTGGATAGCAACCCTGGCCATGGGGAAGGTGTTGAAACTAGATGATCCTTAAGGTACCTTCTAACCCATTCTACATTTCTACAGGTTTACAGGACAGAGCACCAAAGAGGCCAAGGCTGTTTGAAAACCTTATAAAACTCTCACACAAAAGATTTGCATAGCCTTTTCACTGTATGGAAAATAAAATTTAATCCATCTTGAAGATGAGGTCATAATACTAGCAATTATTGAAATTCACCATGAGATCCCTAGAGTTCAAATATAAAAAGGACTTAAAAAAAAATATTTATAACCACCAAAACATTACACTAAGTTGTTTTTTACTGAGAGCTGCAATTTATG